>NC_045959.1:94922926-94992632 GCF_010909765.2 Amblyraja radiata | reverse complement strand
GCATTTGCTGCCCTTATGCTTCTAGTTGGTTGAGGTCATGGGTGGTGTATGCAAGTCTTGGTGAGTGTCTGCAGTGTATTCTGTGATGGTGCTAACTGCTGCTACTGCGTATTGTTGTAAGTGAGTGACTGCTTGTTGATGGCAGACAAAAAAGCTGGAGAAACTCACACGTGAGGCAGCATCTATGGAGCGAAGGAAATAGGCGACGTTTCGGGTTGAGACCCTTCTTCAGCTTTTTTCAGTTTCTCTCCAGCTTTTTTGTCTACCTTCGATTTTTCCAGCATCTGCAGTTCTTCTTAACACCGCTGTTTTTGTGGTGGCCTATCAAGCGGGCTGCTGTATACTGGTTGTGTTGAGCTCTTTGGCCATGTTGAAGATGCACTCATCCAGGCAAGTGGAGAGTATTCCATCACAATTCTGGCTTGAGCCTTGTAGACAGTGGATTGACTTTGGAGTGTTAGAAGCTAGATACATGTCACAGATTCCTACCCCGTAACAGCCTCTGTAGCTACATTGTGTATTTGGCTCTCCAGTTCAGTTCTGGTCAAGGGGTAATTCCCGGATATAAATAGTGGGGGATTCATGGCATCAATGCTGTTGCATGTCAGGGGATGATAGCTTTTTTCTCATTAGAAAATTCTTAAATACTCTAGTTAAGCGGAATGTTTTATGAAAAGTAATTATCTGTTTTTTTCATTAACTCTAGATGTAGTAAGCTTGGTGGATAGAGGAGAACTGTTGGTTAGCCTATCTGATTTCCAAAAGTTATTCCAATATTGCACAAATACATTTGTGGCATTTGGATAGTACTTTAGCATGAATAGAGAATTGGCTAATCAACAGAAAATCGGTCACTTCAGTCGCTTTAGTTTGCAACTACTAACTATTGGTATTTTGGAATCTGTGTGAGGACCAACTATTTGCAATTGATGTTGACGGCCGAGCAAAAGTGTTTTGGTAGCCAGGTTTGCTAATGTTGCAAATATTCTGCAATAAGATGCATTTGCGGCCATGCGAGTTTAAGCGAGTGACTAAAAGCCCTGTCCCACTGTACGAGTTCATTCAAGAGCTCTCCCGAGTTTAAAAAAATTCAAATCGTAGAAGCACGTAGAATGTACGTAGCGGGTATTCGGAGCTCAGGGACGTCCTCTTAACGCTCGTTTACGCTAACGGCAGGTACTCGGGAAACGCGTAAGCTCGGGAGACTCATGAAGATTTTTCAACTGTTGGAAAAATGTCCACGAGACCCCGAGTACCCCGTGCGACCATTACCGTAAATCTCCGAGTTCGAATCAGGGTAAACTCGGGTGAACTCTGAATCAACTCGTACAGTGGACAGGGCTTTTAGCTTTCAGGTAGACTTCACATGGTGCTCCCTAGAAATGTTATACAATTGTTGATATGCCATTGTGATACCAGCATCTGTAAATTCACTTTGTGACCTGCAGCACTCAGTGCGAGGTGTCTGCATGTGTGGGAGTGCCACTATTAAATGGTATGTGTTTGAGGAATATAATGGATAGGATAGGCCAATACCTCTCCAATTCATGAGAATGTCACTAGAATTACAGATATAGTTGAACATTGTATCTTGAATAACTGCCTCACTTAACATGCGTGTCCATTAGATGCAATGTAGAAATGATGGTTGCCATGACAGTAAACATAAAATAGATTGATATAACACATTTGTGCTACAAAATCTTGTGCTACGTACAGCTTGCTTCTGCAGGTCGTGCGATGCTAAACCATTTGGTGTCAGGATACTTTGAGTACTGGGGTCTACTCACTTTGTGTTTGTAGGGACATGGGAGGGGGGGTGGACCTGGGGGTCTTCCCTGCCATTGAGATCATGGGCTCTCTGTAAATCAGCCTTCATTTCTTATGACAACACTGGGGTGGCCATTTGGTCCGTCGGGTACACAGCAACATCTGGAGAGCAGATCCTCCTGTCCCATTCTCCTCCTCCTGCATCTTACCTTCTTTCACACACACGTGTCTCAGCTTTCCCTTGATCTGTTTAACCAGTTTTGCCCATGTCCCACCTAGGAAACCTGAACGGAAACCTCTGGAGACTTTGCGCCCCACCCAAGGTTTCCGTGCGGTTCCTGGAGGTTTTTGTCAGTCTCCCTAATAGTCAAAAATGGTTTCCGCTTCTTCTATGTTCCGGCGATTATTTCAAAAAATTCAAAACCGTCCGCGACTAAAATAGGTTGCCGTTTAAAAAAACGGTAATTTTTTAGTCGACGCCGGTTGCGATGCTAGTTAAGGTGGTTGTCGGAGGTTGCAGGTAGTGGAAGGTAAGACCTTTTTTTCACCCAGTTTTATTCCACCAGGGAGGTCTTACCTTCCACTACCTGCAACCTCCGGCAACCACCTTCAACTTATATTGCAACGGGCTTCGACTAAAAAATTACCGTTTTTTTAAACGGCACCTATTTTTAGTCGCGGACGGTTTTGAATTTTTTGAAATAATCGCCGGAACATAGAAGAAGTGGAAACCACTTTTGACCATTAGGGAGACTGACAAAACCCCGGGAACCGCCTGGAAACCTTGGGTGGGGCGCAAAGTCTCCAGAGGTTTCCGTTCAGGTTTCCTAAGTAGGACAGGGCATAACTTATACAAAGAGGTATTTTACAGAAGCAAGTACCCACCAGCACAACTTTGGGATGGGGCAGGGAAACAGCAGCATCATTCAGAAGGACATGCAAACTCTGAAATGACAGCATCTGAGGTCAGGAGCAAACCAAGTACCACCGCTACTGTGAGGCAACAGGATTTAGGCTGCATCACTGTCATGTCTTCTACACCTTTATATCCTTTAAATCGCTCTACAAATAAATATGGTTGGTTTTTGATCTTACCAATTTAAATGAAGTCCTTCAGTTTTTCAGCAATAAAAGATTTGAAAACTGCTTCCCAAGCTTAATCTTAATAATGTCACTATGTTCCTTAGAAATAAATCAAATCCTTTTACCACTTTATGCACTTAATTAACGTGCTTCTCATTAATTCCCTGCGAGATTGTGACTGATATTTTTTCTCTCGCCCTTCCCGATCTTTTCTGCAGCTTTTGGGAGTGCCTTTTCCCCAGTGGTTTTCCTTTGTGCTCCAGCCAACCACACTCACCCATTCAGCGCATCACTTGTTTTATTACTTCCAGAATCCACTCTGCCTATCTCCATCCTCCCATTCACACCTTTCAAGCTAACTGTCCCATATGCATGCCCATTTTTGTATCATCTGCAAACCTCCGTAATATATACCATATGTAGGAACCAAGTACTGAGCCCTGTGGAACTCCGCTGTTTCAGCCTTTCATTCACAAAGATACCTGTTGCCCAGTACTTCCTGTCACTGAACCACCTTGGATCCTATTTTCCACTCTCCTTCAGAAGGGCGCAGAGTCATGGTGTTGATCCTGACAACGGGTGCTGTCTGTACGGAGTTTGTACTTTCCTCCCTGGACCTGCGGGGGTTTTCTCCAAGATCTTTGTTTTCCTCCCACACTCCAAAGGACGTTCAGGTTTGTGGGTTAGATTGGCTTGGTTACAAGTAAAATTTATCCTTAGAGTGCTTAGGGTAATGTTAATTGTGAGGATCGCTGGTCGGTGAGGACTTCGGTGGCCGAAGGGCCTGTTAACCTGCTACTGAGATTCATGCAGATTGCATCAAACGCACAGTCCCTCAAATATCCTTATTTAAAAAATATGGGTAAAGGGGCTGGTCCAACTTGGGCGACCTAATCCGCGAGTTTGCCCTCGACTCATACTCGCAGCATGGTCGACACGAGTTCGTAGGAGGTCTTTGTAACTCTCCTTCATGCTCGAGAGTAGTCCCCGTGTACTTCGAGGCCTCAGCTAGGTTCGTGCCGTATTTTACAACATGTTAAATAAATCTTCGTGAGTAAAAAAATGTTGCCATGGGAAAAATCGATACTTTTTTACTCAGAGGTTTGTAGTAGGTTGGCATGTTAGTCCAAGGGTAGTCGAAGGTAGTCGTAGATAGTCGAAGGAGGTCGTATTCACTCTCCACTATTCGGTGTCCAATTTTCCCGAAGTTAGTCCGTAGCTAGTCGAAGCTAGTCTTCAACATAGTCGAGAGAGGTCTTCAAACATGACTTTTTTTCAAACTCTCCTGAACTCTTCTAAACTCGCCAATTAGGTCGCCCAGTGGGACAGCCCCTTTAGTCAGATAGGATCATCCAGCAATTCAATGCTGGCTGGCCTTGATTCATTTCTGTGTTTCTAAATTAGTTTATGCTGTCTTTTTAATTAGAAATAAAAACACTCTATTTCTATCTTACTAACACTGCTTGAATCAATTGCACCTCAGCTCATCTGCTGCCGAAACACTAATGTGTCACCTCTAGAACGGACTATTTCAAACCCACTCCAAATCAACCTTACTTCTAAACTCGTCCCAAAGCTCTTTTCTTTAGTAAACTCACGATAAGTTATTTTGCCCATCACACAAGCTCATTGTCAGGTACTGACAATTAATCACAAAACAAGCCTCCCTCCCCCCCCCCCATTTAAAATCTCCTCCATCCTACAATTATCCAAGTTTATTGATGCCAAGGCCACAAGTTCTGTAATTCATTCAATTATCTTTCTTAAAAGGGCACACCTTAAAATCTCTGATCAAGATTCTGGTCATTTGCCCTGTGCCTCAGTAGCAAATTTAATTTGGTGATGCTCATGTGTAATGTCTCTAAAGATACACCATTGTTGCCTAGGGAAATAAATAACCTTATAAACTCAATTTATAGGTAGCAGGCAAGTTTATCCAAAGTTCACTTTAATCAGTAGTATTATTTTAGTTTAGTTTAGAGATACAGTCCGAAACAGGCCCTTCGGCCCAAGACCTCGCCGACCAGCATTCCCCGCACACTAACACTGTCCTATACACGCTAGGGACAATTTATCAAAACCAATTAACCTACAACCCTGTACATCTTTGGAGTGTGGGAGGAAATCGGAGCAGCCGGAGAAAACCCACACGGGTCATGGGAGAATGTACAAACTTCAGACAGCAACCGTAGTCAGGATCGAACCCGGGTTTTTGGCGCTGTAAGGCAGCAACTCTGCTGTTGCGCCACCGTGCCGCACCTATTCTCAAGGAGTGCGTTCAGGCATCCTCCAAAGCTGGGATATCACTTGCATGGTACAGAGCAGAAATCCAAATGCTATACTCCTGACAGATCATTGCTCTGTAGAAGTGAGACACTGCTTTCATCTCTGTAATGGTCATTTTTACATGTACTTTTTCAGGATGCTGGTTGGCTCACAGGTATAAGGAGTCAGACTGGATACAGTATGGTGCTGCCAACAGTTTCCAAAGGGCTGTTCCCCAAGAATTTCACTCAGCAACTGGAATAGACTGTGGCCGTTGTCTACCTGTGTGGAAGTTATCAGAAAAAAGCAGGACTCTGCTCCCCATACAAGGTCTCCCACAATATGGTTGCGTCTTTGGATTTTTCAAAGGCTGATGCCTGAGATGAAAAGCTAATCAGCAAGGTTAAAAGCATCAAATGATCACAAACTACGCAGAGAGGCAGTGTATATTAACCGAAGACACAGGAAGCATGGCACTGACCTCAATATATCTATTTTGAACAAAGTATGGAAATGAATATGTATTTCTTTATCAAAGTCCAATACTATGTTTAATTGTATTTTCCTGGAGTTAACAATATTCTTGAATGCATCCCTTTCCTATCAGTATAATGGTGGTGGTAATCCTCCTGTTCATAAGTTTACGTTTTGCACTGTGCACCAAGTAAATCTGTTCAATGCATCATAGTTTCAGTAGCCTATCTAGACAATCTGTGTGTACTTATTAATCTTTGATATGATGACTGCAAATTGTTTTGTTTGGAGCTGAGGAGGCAGCCTTTCATTCATGCAGGATAAGTGACCCCACTTAGATGCATCTCCTCATCATGTGTGTCACTGCCTGCTCCCGTCTCCAGTGTCCCTACTGGCTCAGTTTTTGAACACATTCTATTGCTATATTGCCAATAAAATCTTGGAAGCTGTGTTTGTAATGTATTGTGCGTTAAAGATTAGTGCATTCAGAATGATGTTCAAGGGACAAGACAGCACCACCTCCTGGCCATACAACACTTTTTTCCCCACTCTGCTCTGTATAAATCAACACAGGAATTTACTGGACTTATAACAGGAAACATTTAAATGGTGCACCATTACTGAAAACCATGACCTCTAGTTATCCTTGCACAAGTTTGAAATATTTCATTCTGACTGAATGGAAGGTACAATTCAAAATGTCACAATGAGGCTTGTAACGTAAGTATCGTATTGATGTATGGATCTGTGATTATTGCTCACCATTTCACTGCTCATGCTGGCATAAAGACAAACTAAACAATACTGCGATCTGTGTCTTGTTATTTAAAGTGTATGCACGCATGGCGTCTACGTTTACCCATAAACAGGTTGGGTTTTCTGCACTGAATTCACAAGAATAGCAGGGGAGATCCAGTGCTTATGTTCAATTGTGCCATAGCTTTTATCCATTTTGAAATTCCACCTGGCAATGCAAACACCCAGTTAGAGGACATAATTTCATTCGGGAGCATTCTTTGACTTTGTTTAAACAACAGAATTACCTAGCACATTGCTTCTTTGCATGCATCTTAATAACGATTGATGCATTTGATATGGTCCCACATAGGAGCTGAGTGGGCAAAATGAGGGCACATGGTATTGGGGGTAGAGTGCTAACATGGATAGAAAATTGGTTGGCAGACGGGAAACAAAGAGTAGGGATTAACGGGTCCCTTTCAGAATGGCAGGCAGTGACTAGTCATATTAATAGTGTACGACGGACTTAAGCCAATCAAATTGCTCATTCTTTACGGGAAACCCGCCGCCAGAAACGGGTGACGGAGGAACAGAAGGAAATTCACATTAGGCAGGAAATGGTGTTGGATAGACTGATGGGACTGAAGGGTGATAAATCCCCAGGTCCTGATGGTCTGCATCCCAGGGTACTTAAGGAAGTGGCTCTAGAAATCTTGGACACATTGGTGATCATATTCTCTTGCAGAGCCGGCCTTAGGGAGGTGCGGGGCCCAATTGGGAAGAATTTTCATAGAAATATAAATAATAATTATAAATGAGTCACGTGTCGTGAGTAATATGACAGTCAGTCGGCTTTAAAAAAAAATCTTAAACCGCGCATGCGCAGATTGTTCTCTCCGTAAAAAATAAAATAAAAATAAATAACGTAACAATTCAATTTTCCCATTGCTTCCAAATCTCCTTCTTTCTGAATTATTGAATGGGTGGGGGGTGGATGGAGACGGCAGGAGGAAAGATGGTGCGAAAAGCGGGAGCACACTGGGACAAGTTGAATCAGTTGTCATCTTATTGAATGACAATACTAGTTCAACTTATCAAGGGACCTAATTCGAGGGAGAGTTCCTTTCACAGCATGAGTCTAGCCAGGGGTAAAGTTGCGGGGAGGGCAGGAGCGTTGAGAAGGGAGGGGGTCGGGTTCATGCCAGTAACTCACTCACCGCTGCCGCGGCGATCCGGGCGCGGAGCTACCGCATTGTGGCCGGGGAGGGAAGCAGCTCACGTGGCTACAGGCGGTCTCCCATCACCGGACAGCGGAGCCGACTGCCATCTCAGCGCCTTCTGCCGGCCCGCTCACCTCTGGCAGTGCTCTCCGTCTGAACAGTGAGGGGACCAGCTCAAGAGCAAAGAACATAGAGCGAGTGGGTCAGCGGGTGATGGATAACATCACAGCGGGCGGTGGAGCTTACTCCTTTGTCAGCATGAACAAGGGATCAATTGAGGTTACTCGCACTGACATATGGAGTAAGCTCCACCGCCCACTGTACCATACAGAGTCCGCTGATCCATATCCAGCAAAATGTTGTGATAATTGCATAAAAGGTATTATTGTCCAAGAAATTTGGTAGTGGAATGATAATCCATCTCAGTACTCATTTAGGCAAGTCACAAGCTATAGATACTTTTCCCCCACCCTGAACCCCCCTCGCCGATCATCATTGAACCCACCATTTAACCAATCTTTACTCAGCTGCTGTAACGTTTCCTTCCATTCAAAATATCTGTGTAGCATCTCTGTCCAAGAACGGAACTCGCTATCAAACATGGAGGGGACGGGGGACACAATTTTTGCCGCTTGCGCACACTCACACACCCGCGTGCGAGGCTTCGGAGGCTCAATCCAGCGCTAAATGCAGCTCAACTCTGCCTGTCTCACTGGGTTAACTACAGCCCTGTCTGAACTGACGGGATACCAGCGCTGCTTTTTCCGCGCTGGCCATATTTCCCGCAAACCCGGGAAGGGTTGTAAGCACACCTGGCGGGACAGGCAGAGTTAGCTGGATTTAGTACTGTTTTTCTGCGCTGGCCCGTCTGATTCCCAACCAAAGGTCCTATAGCGGAGGATCTTTGCTGCCGACCTCTCTGGCCATCCCATGGGGGAGGGGGCACTCGGGAGGGGACAGGACAGCGCCGGAGACCCGGCTGGGATCGATCCTGGCTGCGGATGAGGCGCAGGTCTGTGCCACGTCTCCCTCCTCCAATCACCAGCGCTCTATCCTCAGTCCCACCCCCCCCCCCCCGCCACTCCTCCCTCCTCCAATCATCGGGCTGAATCATGTCCCGCCCCCATTGCCTGCTGACCGACGTCTCTCTCCTCCAATCGGCGCCCTCGATCACCGTTTTTTAAAATCTGGATTACAAAAACTTGGGGGGGATGTCCCCCACCTCTCAAACCATGGAGGGGACGTGTCCCCCCTGCCCCCCCGGGTTTTCCGCCCCTGTCTCTGTCCCTATCTTCCAATTCCCACTTTGAAATAAAATACACTTTCGACTTAAAAATTTCGCAGCATTAACACCAGTAGTTAACACCAATAGTGAATAACCCAGTATTTAAACCATTCTGGTATGGATAAAACATATAAACAATGGGAAAAAGTGGGAATTAAAAAGGTAGGTGATTTGTATGAATTGGGAAATTTATTATCATTTCAACAACTAAAATCAAAATTTAAATTGAATAACAATCAATATTTTAAATACCTACAGGTATGTGACTTTATGAAGAAATATATGCCAAGATTCCAAAGTATAATTTTAGACCCACTGGAAGAAGTAATGAATATCAATGCGGAGTCAACAAAATTAATATCATACTTGTATAACAGTATTTTAAATATAGAATTACCATCAACAGAGGCAATTAGAGAAGACTGGGAAAAAGAATTAATAATAAAAATCTCAAAAGAAACATGGGAAAAATATTTGATACATATACAAAAATGTTCGATCAATGCTAGACATAACTTAATTCAATTTAAAATATAACATAGATTATATTATTCCAAAACTAGGTTGAATAAATTTTATCCAAATATTTCTCCCATCTGTGATAAATGTCTTTCTCAAAATGCCAATATTACGCACTCATTTGTCTCTTGTTCAAACTTTATAAATTTTGGTGTGATATATTTGATATATTCTCAAAGCTATTTAAGACAAAAATGGAACCTAACACTGAAATGATTATATTTGGAGTAAGTAGAGATGGGAACAAATTAAATACACACCAAAACTCATTTTTTAATTATGGTTAATAGCAGGAAAAAAACTTATACTTAAATTTTGGAAAAAATGCTAATATACCAACATTTAAAATGTGGATCAGTAATATGCTGGACACAGCACATTTGGAAGAAATGAGACTCCTCCTGATAGACAAACAAGACTTATTCTTAAGGAGTTGGTCCCCATTTATTGATTTCTTTGATTCATGTGGTGACATAGTATCATGAAAACCAACAGTTTCAGGTATGGGTGAAAGAAGATTTAGAATATTTAAAAAAACATCTCACTGTGGTAATGGAATAATCTCCCTCCTGCTTTCCTTCTTCACTTATTCCTTTTCTTTCACTTTTTCCTTATTGGTTTTTCACCCACGCTCATTAATCTACTCTTCACTTTTCACAACCTCTTTTTTCTTCTCTCCTTTCTCACTTCTCTCATTAAAAAAAGGGAAGTTGTACAGAGAATGTAATATGTTAACATCGTTTTTGTACCAAGGCATTGTACTCCTAATAAATAAAATTTTAAAAAAATTAAAAAAGATTCGCAGCAGGATTGCTATATAATGCAAATATATTTTATCCTAGCAACCCCCCCCCCCCCCTTACCACCACAGGGGTGGAGCAGGGGTGCAGGAAGTCAGATAGACTGCGCAATGACGGGGGGGTGGATCCTAGTGTGAGAGTGAGTCACCACCTGCGTACCCACATCCCACTTCTCCACCAAGCAAGGCACACTCCTCTCTCCCCTCTGCCCTCTCCCCCCTTCCTTCCCTCATCCTCCCCCCCCTCTCTAAAGAAGGAGGGCGAGGGAGGGGGAGGGAGAGGGAGATGGGGGGCAGAGGGATATCTAAAAGGTAACTGGTTTTGGTCTCCAATAACCTCACAAAGGGCAGCCAACAGTGGTGGTGAGGCAGAAGGGAGAACTCTCTCTCCAATTCTTTCTCTCCTCTCTCTCGCCTTCTCTCTTCCCCCCCTCTCTCACTATTACCCCCCCCCTCTCTCTCTCTCCCCCTTCCTCTCTCATCTCTCTCTCTCCTCTCTCTCTCTCTCTCCCTCTCTCTCACTCTTCCCCCTCTCTCCACTTCTCTCTCCCTCTCTCTCACTCTCCCCCTTCCTCTCTCTCTCTCCTCTCTCCAATTTCCTCTCTCTCACCTCCCCCCTCTCTCTCTCTCTCTCCCCTTCCTCTCTCTTCACTCTCCAATTTTCTTTCTCTCTCCAATCCTCTCTCTCTCTCTCCCTCTCCCCCTCTCTCTCTCTCCCCCTCTCCCCCTCTCTCTCTCCCCCCTCCCCACTCCTCTACCCCCAGCCACATTTATATCTACAGTTCATTCCACGAGTGTCTGTGTGAGAGCCGAGCAGTGTTTCTCATTCTGACTCTGCTCCATGTGCTGCTGGTATTGACAGTAATTGTGTCCAACTCTTAACTGAAAACGTGTGGTTTGCAAACTGAAAATCTCCCCTCTCTCTGTCTCTCCACTGTCCCCCCCCACACACACACAGACAGAGACACACACAGACAGAGACACACACAGACACACACACGCAGATAGAGAGACACACACACACACAGCCACAGAGGCACAAATACAGACACACACACACACAGCCACAGAGGCACAAATACAGACACACACACAGCCACAGACACACACACTCACACACACAGAAACACAGAGACACACACACACACAGACACACACAGACACACACACACACACACACACACACACATACACAGACACACACACACACACACACACACACACACACACACACACACACACACACACACACACACACACACACACACACACACACACACACAGACACACACACACAGGGTTAAATCCCACCCGTACCCCGGCCCAGACATTAACCCCGACACCAATGTTAACACAGACTCAAACCTCCAACCTGGTTTGCTGTTGTACCGGCACCGAACGAGTTAACACAACCCCCTGATCTGTTTATCCACAGATTGTCTCCCTCTCGCACGTATCCGGCCTGTTGCCTTTCGTTTCTGCTTCAGGTCTTTTAACTCTATCCCCCCGACCAAGAGTGGGCTGGTACGCCGCCGAATTCATACAAATCTGACCCTTTGTCACCTCCCCCCCACTCACTCACACACCGCCCGCCTGCCCGCTCCCGGCGTTTACCATTGAATACTCACGGCTGAGTTCGCTGCGGTAGTCTGACGGGGGCTGTGAGACTCCCACACACCCCCAGAGCCCGGTACTACCCCCCCCTCTCCTCTCCTCTCCCTCCCCCCGATCCGGACCAGAGTCTCGCCCACTCCGGCGGCAGCGAGTCAAAACACAATTACATTTACTGAGGAATGTGGATCAGAGCATTGATGAGACATTGTATAACTACTTGTTAACTACTAGCTGTTAACAAGTGCTACAGTAGTAGTTATCACATCGTTTGTGTCTGATGGCCGTCCAGCGGTTGTTATCCATGTTCGTTTTTTTTTTTAAATCCGTATGGCAAATGTTTTTTTAAAAATCTTTATTTAACAAAGCAAATTTGTATTTCCATATGAAATACGGAAAATTAATGCGGGGCCACCCTTGGGTGCGGGGCCCAATTTGGAAAAATCGGTCCAATCGGCCGATGGCTGGCCCTGTTCTCTTGATTCAGGATCAGTTCCTGTGGATTGGAGGGTAGCTAATGTTATCCCACTTTTTAAGGAAGGTGGGAGCGAGAAAACAGGGAATTATAGACCAGTTAGCCTGACATCGGTGGTGGGGAAGCTGCTGGAGGCAAATATAAAAGATGAAATAGTGGCACATTTGGATAGCAATAATAGGATCAGTCTGAGTCAGCATGGATTTACGAAGGGGAAATCATGCTTGACTAATCTTCTGGAATTGTTTTAGGATGTAACTAGGAAGATGGATAAGGGAGAGCCAGTGGATGTAGTGTGACCTGGACTTTCAGAAAGCATTTGATAAGCTCCCACATAGGAGATTAGTGGGGAAAATTAGAGCACATAGTATTAGGTAATGACATGGATAGGAAATTGGTTAGCAGACAGGAAACAAATCATGGGGTTGAAGATCCAGCAGTCAGTGGAAAACGAGACCCTCCACCACACTATCGGATCCAAAATACATTTCTTCCCTACAAATTTCTTGGTCAGTTTACAATTTATTTTTGTTAACAAGATCCAGATGAAGTAAACATGCCCCAATACTTGTCTCTTTCCCGCACTGTGACCATGAAGGTTTTTTCTCTTTCCAATTACTGAAGAAATCTCACTTGCACAACTTAATCTGTTAATCATGATTAAACTGAAGAAAACGCATGAGTCACTTCAGTGGACTTTCTCTGCAACACTTATAGAATTCGGACACATACGATTTCATTTATTTATAGATATTGTTTATGACACTTTATAAATATTCTTGTTTGTTTTTTGTATGCTGTTTCACACTTGCTTTTTGTTCTGTTCGAAATAATAAATAAATAAATAAATGTCTCAACTTCCAAAATAGTTCTTTGCTGTACTCAGCCTGGTACGTCAACTGCTCTGGTCTTGACCACCTGAACCTGCGGAGAGTGGTGTTCAAAGCCCTGTCCATCACAGGTTTGTCACTTTCTTCCATCTCGTTCACCTTCAAGATGCCTACCATCCTTGCCATTCCGTTTTCTCTCTTGCATTCTGGGTGAGGGTACAGGAGGTTAAGAGCTTGGGCATCCAAAATTAAGAAAAGCTTCTCCACTACTTTCAGACTTCTGAAACAAACAGCTCTCCCAATCCAGTTCCTGGCAGTGTGCCACATACTCTTAACTCTGAAGATAAGCACAAAAAGCCGGAGTAACTCAGCGGGTCAGGCAGAGGTGCTAACCCACCGAGTTACTCCAGTATGTTGTGTCTATCTTCGGTTTAAACTACCATCTGCACTTCCTTCCTACTCTTAACTCTACCTTATTTGCTGATTCCATTGTACCTCAATATTTTATACACTATATTAAATTTCACTATAATCATCCACCATTCTGTTTTGTGATCATTGTATTTATTATTGTATTTATCATTATTGTATGCATATTCTGTGAACTTTTTCATTAATTGGGGTGGTGCACGAGGCTCAGTTTGCATCAGTGCAAAATGTTGAAAGCATCAAGTTCCTAGGCGTAAATATCACCAAAAATGTATCCTGGTCTAACCCTATTGACACTATGGCCAAGAAAGCACAACAACGCCTCTACTTCCTGAGACCAAGGAAATTTGGTATGTATCCAAGGACGATTACCTATTTCTCCAGCTGCACCACAGGAGGTATCCTATCGGGATGTATCACAATCTGATTTGGCAATTGTTCTTCTCAAAACAGCAAGAAACTGCAGAGAGTGGAAACCACCCAGTCCATCATGCAAACCATCCACTTCCCCCAAGCGTCTCAATATACACTTCATGCCGGAAAGCAGCCGACATAGTTAGGGTCTCTCATGCTTCTCCCCTCTTCTGTTGGGCAGAAGCTACAAACTCTTGAAGGTGTGTATTACCAAATTCAAGAACGGCTTCTTCCCTGCTATTGTTAGACTCTTGATCATATGTTAAAGTTGATCCATCTCATTGTGGCCTACACATTTTTTTAAACTGCACTTTGTTCTTTTTGCACTAACTGTTGTATTCATTTATGGCATGGTTGCTCTAATGTATATTATTATTTGCATGTAGACACAAAATGCTGGAGTAACTCAGCGGGACAGGCAGCATCTCTGGAGGGACGGAATGCGTTTTGTCACGGGAGGTTTTGTGTCGAGACCCTTCTTCAGACAGATAATTTGCATGGATGGCACGTAAATCTAGTTTTTCATAGTATCTCAATACATGTGATACAGCCATTGGATGTTGGATGAATAACAGGTGATTATGAATCAGTGTACAATATCAGTACCGAGGCCTCAACTAAAAGGTGCATTTGATCTTCCTGAAACCTGTTCCAGTACAATGAGGGGATCACGACTTCATCAATTCCCACGCCCTACCTGACCAAGCCTCCAAACTCATCGTTCCCCAGCCCCGCACGGCCCGTTTTTACCTTCTCCCCAAAATCCACAAACCCGGCTCTCCCGGCAGACCCATTGTCTCTGCGTGTTCGTGCCCCACCGAACTCATCTCCACATACCTTGACTCCATCCTATCCCCCTTGGTCAAATCCCTCCCCACCTATGTTCTAGACACCTCAGACACTCTCCGCCGCCTCCACGCATTCCACTCTCTGGGCCCTCACCCCCTCATCTTCACCATGGATGTCCGGTCACTCTACACCTCCATCCCCCACCAGGATGGCCTCAGAGCCCTCCGGTTCTTCCTCGACCAGAGGAGCAACCTATACCCAGCCACTGACACTCTCCTCCGCTTAGCGGAGTTGGTCCTCACCCTCAATAACTTTACATTTGACTCCTCCCATTTCCTCCAAACACAAGGCGTAGCTATGGGCACACGCATGGGCCCCAGCTACGCCTGCCTCTTTGTCGGGTACGTTGAACAATCCTTGTTCAATGCATACCAGGGCCCCATCCCCGACCTCTACCTCCGCTACATTGACGACTGCTTTGGTGCCACCTCCTGCACCCACACACAACTGACTGACTTCATCCACTTCACCACCAACTTCCATCCGGCACTCCAATACACCTGGACGATTTCAGACACTTCCCTACCATTCCTTGACCTCACCATCTCCATCGCAGGGGACAGACTCCTGACCGACATACATCATAAACCCACTGACTCACATGGCTATCTGGACTACACGTCTTCCCACCCTGCCCCCTGTAAAGACTCCATCCCCTACTCCCAATTCCTCCGCCTACGCCGCATCTGTTCCCAGGATGAGACATTTCATACTAGGGCATCGGAAATGTCCTCGTTCTTCAGGGAACGGGGATTCCCCTCCGCCACCATAGATGAGGCTCACACCAGGGTCTCATCCATACCCCATAACACTGCTCTCTCTCCCCATCCCCGCACACGCAACAAGGGCAGAGTCCCTCTGGTCCTCACCTTTCACCCCACCAGCCGGCAAATACAACACATAATCCTCCGCCATTTCCGCCACCTCCAACGTGACCCCACCACTCGCCACATCTTCCCATCTCCCCCCATGTCTGCCTTCCGCAAAGACCGCTCCCTCCGCAACTCCCTCGTCAATTCTTCACTTCCCTCCCGCACCACCCCCTCCCCAGGGCACTTTCCGTTGCAACCGCAAGAAATGCAACACCTGTCCCTTCACCTCCCCCCTCGACTCCATTCAAGGTCCCAAGCAGTCAGTTCCAGGTGCGACAAAGGTTCACCTGTATCTCCTCCAACCTCATCTACTGCATCCGCTGCTCTAGATGTCAGCTGATTTACATCGGTGAGACCAAGCGTAGGTTGGGCGACCGTTTCGCCGAACACCTCCGCTCAGTCCGCAATAACCTACCTGACCTCCCGGTGGCTCAGCACTTCAACTCCCCCTCCCATTCCCAATCCGACCTCTCTGTCCTGGGTCTCCTCCATTGCCAGAGTGAGCAACAGCGGAAATTGGAGGAACAGCACCTCATATTCCGTCTGGGGTCCTTGCGTCCCCTTGGCATCAACATTGAGTTCTCCCAATTTGGCTAGCCCGTGCTGTCCCCTCCCCCCCTCCCCTTCCTTCACCCTCTAGCTGTCTCCTCCCATCCGCCCGCCCTCGGGCTCCTCCTCCTCCTCCCTTTGTCCTTCTTTCTTTCCCCATCCCCTATCAGTCTGAAGAAGGGTTTCGGCCCGAAACGTCGCCTATTTCCTTCGCTCCATAGATGCTGCTGCACCCGCTGAGTTCCTCCAGCAATTTTGTGTACCTCCAGTACAATGAGATGTCTATAGGTAAGTGCTGCCAACTGACACATTCCAGGCTTCAGGAGAGTGTGCTGAGAGATGCACTGACGCTTGATTCAGTCACCATAAAGGCTTTGCGGATAAAGGCCACTGTCCAGAGTCCTGCCGTCATTGGACACGGGAACAAGCTTTTGTGTAAAAACAACCTTTCAATCACTTCCTAGATGTATTGCTTAAAAAAGAAACAGGAGTGAAATTGGTGCATTGTAAAATAGTATGTGTTGATTTGATGGCAAAATTAATATAATGAGAGACATGTACCAACCATATGGATTTTTCTGGATATATTTTAATAAATAAAGTTTTTTAATATTAAAAACATCTGGGCAAATTACCATATCCACATTCACCACAAAGAGAAACAAGTGTAGTGATTGCAATTTTTTTCAAGTAGTCTTTCAGCACAAACTTGAATCCTGTCCACTTAATGTCTTTCCCTGAAAAAACTTGGAATAAAGTATCTGCATTTGGAAAAAATGTTAGAGTAATTCAGCAGGTCAGGCAGCATTCTTCTGGAGGATGGCCCCTCCCCCATCCTAGCCATCCTACCAATTGCATTGTTTGCATCCTTGTTTTTTAAATATTTTATATTATTAGGAGTAAGTACAATCATATGGCACCAAAGTGCCTAATATATATTTTCATAATACATTTTTTTTGTTATAATAAAGAATAAGAAAAATAAGAAAAATAAATTAGATAGTAAAGGATTGAAAGACGTGAGATATATAGTGTGTGAAGAAGAAGAAAAAATAAGAATGAATGAAGAAAGTTGAAGAAAAGAAAATAGGAAAAAGAGAATAAGACATAAAGAAAAGAAGTAAGGAGATTATTGTTTATAATCTTGACCATCCCTCGTCCAGTCCTGAAACAGTTAGCTTTTACAATTGTGTTGCACCATATGATTCCAAAAAGACGACAAATGGAGACCAACTCGTTATGAATTGGTCTGATTTATCTATTAGGAGGAATTGCATTTCCTCAAGATGTGCGGTGTCCAACATGCTTGCGATCCACATTTTAAGCGTTGGTATTGATGTATTTTTCCAAAATTTAAGTATTCATTTTTTTGCTATTATTAAACCATAATTTAAAAATAAATTTTGAGATGAGTTCAATTTATTCCCACCTTCCATTACTCCAAATATAATCATTTCAGTATTAGGTTCCATTCTTATCTTAAATAATGTTGTAAATATTTCAAAAATATCACTCCAAAATCTATAAAGTTTTATGCAGGAAACAAAAGAGTGTGTTATAGTTGCGTTTTGGGATAAACATTTATCACAAATGGGGGATATATTTGGATAGGATTTGTTCAATCTTGTTTTTGAATAATATAATCTATGTAAAATTTTAAATTGAATTAGATTATGTCTTACATTAATCAAACATTTGTGAATATATATCAAGTACTTTTCCCATGTAACCTTCGTAATTTTTTGATATCCTTGTATGTATTTTTTCATGAAATCGCAAATCTGAAGATATTTAAAATATTGGTTGTTTTTCAATTTAAATGTTATTGTAATTGTTGGAATGATAGTAGGTTTCCCATTTCATACATATCCCCGATCCTTTTAATTCCGAAACTTTCCCATTGGTTATATGTTTTATCAATAAGAGATGGTTTAAATAAAGGGTTATTCGCTATTGGCATTAACAATGATAAATTTCTTAACTTGCTACTCCACCATTAATCCCACCCCACGCTAGTGCTTGGGGTGGGATCAATGGCTGTGAGGTGTAACAATGCAGCAATTTTGATGGGAAAAAGTTTTAAAATAGTAACACAGTCCTCACTAAGATTGATAATCATAAATCCTTAGATGCTGGAATTCTGAAATAAAAACAGAAAATGATGGAAACACTCAGCATGTCAGGCAGCAAGAGAGCCAAGAGTCAAGAGTTTTATTGTCATGTGTCCCAGATATGACAATGAAATTCTTGCTTGCTGCAGCACAACATAATATGTAAACATAATACAGAACAGGAGATAAACATAGAAAATAGGTGCAGGAGTAGGCCATTCGGTCCTTCGAGCCTGCACCACCATTCAATATGATTATGGCTGATCATCCAAATCAATATCCCATACCTGCCTTCTCTCCACACCCCCTGATCCCTTTAGCCACAAGGGCCACATCTAACTCCCTCTTAAATCCAGCCAATGAACTGGCCTCGACTACCTTCTGTGGCAAAGAATTCCACAGATTCACCACTCTCTGTGTAAAAAATGATTTTCTCATCTCGGTCCTAAAAGACTTCTCTCTTATCCTTAAACTGTGACCCCTTGTTCTGGACTTCCCCAACATCAGGAAAAATCTTCCTGCATCTAGGCTGTCCAACCCCTTAAGAATTTTTTAAGTTTCTATAAGATCCCCACTCAATCTTCTAAATTCTAGCGTGTTTCAGTGTCTATATACCATAGACCATATATGTACACAATAAATAAAAGTTCCAAAGTTCAGTGTGTCTATATACCATAGACCATATATGTACACAATAAATAGTAAGATTAAACGAGAACTTACCAGTTCGAAGTTTGATCATTATTTTATGAGGAGTACGTTGAGGGAATACGTGAGGAACCCCGCTAGGACGCATGCGTGTCATTCTTCAAAGCAGCGGTGTGAAATCACAGATAACTGTAATGACTAAACATAGTAAGATTAGAGAAGAACTACCAGTTGAGTATATGATCATGGGTGGGAGCGGAGGGCACGTATTCCCTCAACGTACTCCTCATAAAATAATGATCAAACTTTTTGCTTTCTTTTTTATTTGTAACTTTCTACCCTCTCTTTTTCTCGCTTTCTATAAAAAATAAAAATACTAGAAGCAGAAGTAATTGATAATGGAAAATTTTAATAATGTATGACTGATGTATATGAAAATTTTTTTTTTTTACTATAATATGTAACTACATTTTATAATATGTCTACTTCTAATAAATAAATTAAAAAAAAAAAAAAAAAAAAAAGAATTCGAACTGGTAAGTTCTCGTTTAATCTTACTATTTTACTTCTGAGTCACGTGAGTGACTACAATACAATTACAGTACAATTCAATTTATTGTCATTTGGACCCGTTGAGGTCCAAACGAAATGTCGTTTCTGCAGCCATACATTACAAAACAAAAAGACCCGAGACACAACACAGTTTACACAAACATCCATCACATCGTTGTGATGGAAGGCAAAAAAAAACTTATCTCTCCACTGCACTCTCCCCCCCGATGTCGGAGTCAGAGTCAAAGTCAAAGCCCCCGGCTGGCGATGGCGATTGTCCCGCGGCCATTAAAGCCACGCCGGGTGATGCAAGGTCGCGCACCGGGTCTTGGTGTTAGAGCCCCCGGCGTGCGCTCGCAAAGTCCCGCGGCCATTCCAAGCCGCGCGGGGCGATGGTGTAAGGCTCCGCTCAGGTGCTCTTCAACCCCGCAACTCGGGCGGGAGAAGTCGCCGTTGCGGAAGCCCCGAATAGCGGTCACCCAGCAGGGACCCGCGGGCTCCCGGTGCCGCCGTCCACCAAACCCGCAGTTGCAGCCTCCGAAACTCCGGGGGTCGGGTGGCAGCAGCGCTGCACCACAGCTCCACCCGCTCCGGACTCGGCCAGCCCCGTGACGGTGAGTAGTCGGCAGCACCGCAGCTGGAACCCCAGGTCGTTCCTGTTGGAGGCCGCTCCACGTTGCAGCCCCAACGACAACGGAGACCCGACAAAGAAAAGGTCAGGTCTCCCGTGCAGTGGAAAGATTTTAAAGTTACCCCCTCCCCCCCACCCCCCCACACACATACCCCAACAAAAAAAATAACAAAAACTACATAAAAACGAGACAAAAAATAATAAAACACAGACGGACTGCAGAGGCCGCTGCTGACGAGAGTCGCGCCGCCCACCGATGTTCCAGCGACTATGTGAAGATTTCAAAGCTCTGTGATTTGATTGATTGATTGATTGATTATACCTTTAATAATCCTTTACAGGAAATTACAGTGCCACGACAGCTTCAAGACAGACATAACACCACACATTTCCTCAAATGGCTTCCATACTTAACAAGTTAAAATACAAGTTAAAATACAAGTTAAAATACAATTAATTTAAAAAAGTGCAGTTATTTATGCGCATTATATAACCTTATAGCAGCTGGTAAACAAGACTTCTTATGTCTCTCAGTTTTGCACAATGGTGCAATCAGTCTCTGACTGAAGATGCTGCTCTTGATCACCTTCAGGGCATGGAATGGGTGAGTGGGGTTGGTCATTATTGAACCCAGTTTGTTCAGAGTTCTAGCCTCTGCCACCTGCTGGACCGTTCGTTGCTCAGCCCCGACCACTGAGCCGGCCTTCCTGATCAGCTTGTCCAGTCTGTTTTTGTCCGCTATGCGGGCGCCATCTCCCCAACAGGCCACAGCAAAAAACAGAGCACTGGCCACCACTGAATGGTAGACACTGCACAGTAGGGATTGGCAGATGTTGGCTTTGTCCCTTCCTGTACACCGCCTCCATATGACACTTCCAGTCCAGCTCACTGTCAAGCTGCACCCCAAGGTACCTGTGGTTAGCGACCACCTCCACCTCAGTGCCCTTAATGGTGATTGGTGTTGCTTGAGTCCTCCTCCTCCCCCTCCTGAAGTCCACAACTATCTCCTTGGTTTTTTTGGTGTTAAGATGGAGGTTATTGTGCGCACTCCACTCCACAAAGTTACTTATTATGTCTCTATACTCCTCCTCATTGCCCCCTTTAATGAGGCCGACAACAGCTGTGTCATCCGAAAACTTCTGCAAAAAGCAGCTGTTGGTGTTATATTGGAGAGCCGCTGTGTAGATGGTAAACAGGAACGGAGCCAGCACAGTTCCTTGTGGAGCCTCTGTGCTGCTCAAGATGGTGCCCGAGACACTGTTTTGTAGGCGCACGTACTGTGGTCTGAGGGTAAGGTAATCCAAACACCACAGTACCAGTGATGGATCCACTTTCATCTTCTCCATCTTCTCCCCTAGCAGTCGGGGCTGAATTGTGTTGAAGGCGCTTGAGAAGTCAAAAAATGTGATCCTCACAGATGCATCAGTAGTGTCCAAATGTGTGTACACCCTCTGCAGCATGTAAATGAGGGCATCATCGACACTGATGTTAGGCTGATATGCAAACTGTAAAGGATCCATTTGATTTGACACACTAGTCCTGATGTAGGAAAGGACAAGTCTCTCAAATGTCTTCATTATATGTGAAGTGAGCGCTACTGGTCTGTAGTCATTGTGGAGAGTGGGATGGGTCTTCTTTGGGACAGGTACCAGGCAAGATGTTTTCCACAGCCTTGGAACCTTCTGTAGACGCAAGCTCAGGTTGAACAGGTGTGTTAGAATACCACACAGCTCTGAAGAGCAAGTCTTCAGTAGCCTTGGGCTGGTGTCATCAGGCCCCACTGCTTTCCCTGGCTTCAGTCTGTCCAGCATCACCTTGACCTGAGCAGTATGAAGAGTCATAGGTGGGGCTGCCGGTGGAGTGGGAGGTGGAAAGAGGGGACTCCGTACAGGTGACATCTCAGGAGTTATGGAGATGATGGAGAGAGGGAGGGGAGGTGGAGAGGAAGCAGCAGTGGTCAGCAGACCAGGTTTGGGAGGCTGGGGTGGTGTGGGGCAGTCAAATCTGTTGAAAAATCTGTTCAGATCATCAGCCAGACTCTGTTCACCATCAGGCAGTGTACCGCCCTTCTGCTTCATGCCCGTGATCTTTCGCATTCCAGCCCATACCTGCTTCACACCATCTTGCTGCAGCTGTCGTTCTAATTTGAACCTATAGGCTTCTTTCCCCTCCTTAATCCTCACCTTCAGTTCCTTTTGAAGTTGCCGTGCCGTGCCGTGGAAACGAGTCCATGCATCACATCTGCCTTATTGACTGTAGGAGGAATTGTGTTAACATAATTTAGACATGATCCGATATTAAAATCCATGAAATTTATTAACACAAATTATAAACCCCTATTTTATGGGGTAAATTAAATTACAGAACTTAAAATTGTTTCTGCAAACGTTCCAGGTTTCATGACTGGTTTATGGTAAAACATTGGAATGTTTTTTCCCCTGACCATCCTGCTGCCTTGAGGATTTGGTCCATTGGTACATCCAACTGCATAGCTGCCGATGTAGCTGCAGCCCTGGTGGAATGAGATTTAAAAACATTAGTATCCACCCCAGCCTGTGTTAGAACCTGTTTCAGCCATCTTGAAATGGTCTGGACCGTCACTCTTTTATGTGGTTGTTTATGGCTGACTAAAAGTGCCTTCTCATTGCCTCTGATGTTTTTTGACTTCTCCATGTATAACGACAAATGTCTTAATATGCAGAGACGATCATCTGTTGGGTAATACCTAAATTCTATATTGAGGCCTGCTGATCCCTGTCTGTTCTGTTTTACTAATTCATAAATATGAAATGTAATATTTTCGGGTGAAGAAGTCATGTTGTCCAGTCTTAGTTTATGTAATGACTGTACCCTCTGAGCCGTGACCAATGCCATTAGCATGACTGTTTTTAATGTCAGTCTGTGTAGGGACAGAGCTGTTGCTGGAGACCAATTCCTGAGCATCTTCAGGACAATACTTACATCCCATATTTGGGAGTACTTGGTTCTTGGGGGATTAGTATTAAAAATTCCCCTCATAAGTTTTGTTACCAGTGGGTGAGTCCCAACAGAGTGACGCTCTGTTCCTTGCCATAGATACGTTGATAAGGCACTTCTGGTGCAGTTGATGGCACTGTAACTGAGCCCCTCATCATAATGGAGGCCTGCCAGGTATTCCAGAACAGACGGGATGTTCATCTCTCTGTAGGTGATGTTGTTTTTGTGGCAATACATCTCCCACTTCCTGATATAGACCAGATATTGTTTTTGGGTGGACTGTATTTGGGCCGCCGAAATCATGTTCACTGTTCGGTCCGTCAGTCCCAGCTGTAGTAGTGGTATTTTTAAACTCTACAAATTAATAAATTTAAATAGTTATGGCATGGGTGGCTATCCCTAGTTACGGGATGTACCAACAAGTCTGGTCTATTCGGGATGGTGATACATGGTTCTAAAACCATGTTCAGTATCACTGGTTGAGTAGGCCAATCGGGTACTATCAAAATACCAGACGCAGAGTCCTGCTGTATTTTCCTTAATACCCGACTGATGAGGCAGAAAGGAGGGAATGCATAAATAAACAATTTCCCCCAATGCAGCGAAAATGCATCTGTCGCCGCTGCCCCAGGGTCTGGTTCCCACGAAACATAATTTGATAACTGGTGATTAAGCCTGGATGCGAATAGATCGATATCTGGTGTTCCATATCGTGCTGTAATATCAGCAAATACTTTTTTGTTCAACATCCATTCGATGTTTTCATTAAATTTGCGTGACCTGGTGTCTGCCACTAAATTTAGTTTACCTGGTAGGTAAGTTGCTGATATCCAAATATCTCTCTGAATACACCATTGCCAAATTGTATTAGCCAGATTGTCACATTATGTCAATTTGTTTCCACCCATGTGGTTGATATATGCTGTGGTGGTATTATCAATCTGTAATCTAACATGCTGGTGATATGACCCAGTAGAATATGATTTTAGGCCATAAAATGCACCCAACATTTCCAGGTAGTTTATGCCCAATGTGAGTAATAATGATGCCTCCTGAGCAGTCCATCTACCTCCACAGCTGGAGATGGAATTGGTGGCACCCCAACCAAGTGCACTGGCATCAGTTTGTAGCACCATTGAAGGGTTGCTGATAATGATTGGATTGTAAAAATGCCAAATGTTATCTATCCACCAATTTAGTTCCATTATGGCTTTGATTGGTAGCTTCATTGGTCTGTCAAAATGACCAGCATTAATTTTGAGTGCTTGTATTTTTGCCCTTTGTAAATTTTGGTAATGTAAAGGTCCAAATTGTGTGGCTGGAAAGGCAGCCACCATTTTGCCAATTACTTTAGCTACCAATTTGATGGATGGTTTACTGATGTCAATGAGATTTTTGCAAGCCTCTATTAATTTTATCGCCTTTTCCTTTGGTAAAGTCACCGACATGTGAACTGAGTCAATGGTGAACCCCAAATAGTCCATTGTAGTGGAAGGCGTTCATTTAGATTTAACTGGATGGATAATAAACCCCAGTGTTTCAAATAACTGTTTTGTGGCTGTTACGGTTTGTTTGGCCAATTCCAAATTTTTGCCCACAATGAGTATGTCATCTAGATATGCCATGACCATGTGTTTTCATTTCCGTAGAAATGCTAGGGCTGGTTTCAAAATTTTTGTGAACAGCCTGGGGGCTGATGTTAAACCATTTGGCAGTGCTCTATATTGCCATTTGCTTTCCCATCCAGTTGAATTTTAAGAAACATCTGTGGTCACCTCGTATAGGCACTGAATAGTAAGCATCTTTTAAATCGATGCTGGCCATGAAGTAACATTGGGAAATCAATTGTTTAGCAGTAACAAAGGTTTCCATTTTAAAATGAATGTATTGTACAAAAGTATTCAATTTGGTCAGATCTATGATGATGCGACAGCCACCATCTTTTTTGTTTTTGGTAAATATATTGGACACGAATTCTAATGGTTCGTGTTGGGATTTTTCAATTACACCTTCTGCGTAAAGCCGCTCCAGTTCAGCATGTACTTCTGATTTCTCTTTACCCGAAAGTACGAACACTCGGTTCGGTATATGTTGAACTGGAGGGTTGTATTTGTGTATAAATTCTATAGTATATCCTTGGATACTGCTTAAAATATAAGTGTCAGTAGTTAACATGCTCCATGCATTCAGAAAGGAGTGTAATCTCCCCCCAACCTCCGTGCTCCCTGTATTTTGTAGGGAACCAGACCCACCTACCTCCATGGTTACCAGTGGCAGGTTTACTTCTTTTTGTAAGTCCTTCGTTGATGTTGAGGCGGTGGATTCTGGGTTTGTGGTTTGGTTGATGTTGGAGGTTCTCTTAACTTCCAAGAAGGTCGGCCTGGGTCATGGCCTAAAAAAGGCTCATGTTTTGTGTACCGAACCTTCGAGCTTTCACCAGTCGGTCTCCCTGACCATCCTGTTCTACTGGTGGGTGCGTAGGGGTGCTGTCTGTGGCTGTAGTGGGTTTTGGATGAAGTCCCTTTTATGAGTCCCAGGGTTTTTGCTTCTTCATCGAGCTCTTTTACTTGCTTCGAAAAGTCCCCTCCAAATAGTAGTATTGGTGGTTTTGTGTTCCCAGGTTTGCACAGACCCGCGAATTTCGGATTTAGAGTGGGTCGAATGGCATTCTTTCTGATGTTGTTTAACTCATATTGAGTGTTACAAAACAATGCCAGTGCATCCTGTTGATCTTGGGACATGTCTTTCTCATCCACTGTGCGGGCGAATGCTGTTATCCCTGCAGCTAGGAGTTTTAATACCTTCTGGAGTTCCCAATATGTTTCCATATGCAAGTGTTGACTGCTGGGTCATTCAGGGATATGCAGTTTCCCGGTGCCAGATGTCTTGATGTGGTGTCCAATACAGCCTGTTCTTGTAGCTGGTTTAAAGACATATAGTCTATACTGGCAGCAAGCTTTTGCTCCAGGTTTTTGCCAGTCTGGTCTGGCTGTATGAAATTGGACACCATGTCCAGCAGATTTTCTCGTTCCTGCACCCCCTGCACACTTGATATTTCTTCTGAGAACCCCTCTTCAAGGTCAGCCCAGAACTGACCCCCAGTGCTCCCCTCTGATGAGGGAGAAACACTGTGCAGCCCTACAAGAGGTGCTGCTGTGGGTTTTCCATCGGGCCCACAGTGACTCGACTCCATCTCCCGGAGCCTGTCACGTTGGAGCAAATGCTCCACACACCGCTTCATCCGGCTCCAGCGCTCACGGTCGCTGGCTGCCCGCGGTTGCTCAGAGTCGGACTCCTCTGAGTCCACGACTCTGTTAGTTTTTTGTCTAGCCTTACCGCCCGGCCGCGGAGTGGATTTGGCCGGTGCGGAGGCGACATCGGGCACAGCTGATCCCATTATCGGTGATCCAAGTGCCGCTGGCCGCTGCTGGCTGCCCGCTGTTCCGCGGTCCTCCCCCACCAGCTTCATCGCAGCCCTTGTTTTCTTTGCTTTGTCAATGCTTCCCACCTGTAGTTGGTATAGGAAACACACACATTAACCGCAGAATAAATCTTACCTGCAGGTTCCGGCTTTTTAAACTGCCGCTGCGGGGGAACGTCGTTCCACCCCGCCTGACGTTTCGCAATGCGTGTAGCGATATGACACGCATGCGTCCTAGCGGGGTTCTTCACGTAGTCACTCATGTGACTCCGAAGTAAAATAAACAGATAAAGTGCAATAGACTGTTATTGTTCAGAGCTTGTTTGATGTTGTATTTAGTAGCCTGACTAGACTAAGTGAGACCCGTTGGGCCCATGTTCACATGGGAGGGCTGGTCCCCCAACGCAATATTCCACCTCTCCACCAATTCCAATATTGGTGGCCAGTGGGGGGGGGACTCTTTCTGTAGGGACTGGTTTCCAGAAGGCTAGTACGGACATTGTTGGCCAAATGGATTCTTGGTCTCACAGTTCAGTCACTCACGGCTGGTGGACTCACAGTTCAGTCACTCATGGCTGGTGGACTCACAGTTCAGTCACTCACGGCTGGTGGACTCACAGTTCAGTCACCACGGCTGGTGGACTCGCAGTTCAGTCACTTACGGCTGGTGGACTCGCAGTTCAGTTACTCATGGCTGGTGGACTCGCAATTCACTCACTCACGGCTGGTGGACTCACAGTTCAGTAACTCAAGGCTGGTGGACTCGCAGTTCACTCACTCACGGCTGGTGGACACAGTTCAGTGACTCAAGGCTGGTGGACTCGCAGTTCACTCACTCATGGCTGGTGGGCTGGCAGTTGACTCGCTCACGGCTAGTGGGCTGGCAATGCACTCAAGGCTGGTAGGCTGGCAGTTGACTCACTCACAGCAGGTGCGCTGGCAGTTGACTCATGGCTCGTGGGCTGGCAGTTCATTCACTCACAGATGGTGGGCTGGCAGTTCACTCACGGCTGGTGGGTTGGCATTTCACTCACGGCTAGTTAACTCACTGACGGCTGGTGGGCTGGCAGTTCACTCACTGACGGCTGGTGGGCTGGCAGTTCACTCACGGCTGGTTGACTCACTGCTGGTGGGCTGGCAATTGACTCACAGCTGGTGGGCTGGCAATTGACTCACAGCTGGTGGGCTGGCAGTTCACCTACTAACGGCTGGTGGGCTGGCAGTTCACTCACTCACGGCTGGTTGACTCACTGCTGGTGGGCTGGCAGTTCACTCATGGCTAGTGGGCTGGCAATTGACTCACGGCTGGTGGGCTGGCAGTTGACTCACTGAGCGGGACTTCCGGAGTGAACGGGACCTCCGGAATGACCGCTATCTTTGCACTTAGCACGGTGCAGATTCACAATTCAATTCAATCAGCACAGCACAGACCAACAGTTCAGTTCACTCACGGTGCAGACCAACAGTTCAGTTCACTTCCGGGGCGACTGACTCACGTCCAGCCTTCGGGGCTTTATTCTCCTGGCCCCTGGAAGGGGCGTTACCTTCATCATGGTGAATGACAGGCGAGAAGACCAATCTGCTGATTTCATAATTTTTTAAACATTCATAACTTTTAAATTATTTCACCGATCGGAAGAAACCTTGGGGTGCTTGGAGGAGCAGAGGACGGTGAGTAAGATGGCGAAAAAATCATAGCAATATTGGGTAGCGTTATTTCTAAAATGTATTTACCACATAGGCTGGAAGTGGTCAAGATGAGACTTTTAGTAATAGTATAGATGGCTGTGGGGAAGAAGCTGTTCTTGAACCTGGATGTTCCAGATTTCAAACTCCTGTACCTTCTTCCCGATGGCAATGGAGAGATGAGTGTGTGGCGAGGATGGTGTGGGTCTTTAATGATGCTGGCTGCCTTTTTGAGGCAGCGACTGCGATAGATCCCTTCGATGGTGGGGAGGTCAGAGCCGATGATGGAATGGGCAGTGGTCACAACTTTCTGCATTCTTTTCCGCTCCTGGACATTCAAGCCACAATGCAGCCAGTCAGAATGCTCTCTACTGTCACCTGTAGAAGTTCGAGAGAGTCCTCCTTGACATACTGACTCTCCGTAATCTTCTCAGGAAGTAGAGGAGCTGATGTGCCTTCTTTATAACTGCATCAGTGTGCTGGGACCAGGAAAGATCTTCAGAAATATGCACGCCCTGGAATTTAAAGTTCTTGACCCTTTCCACCATGTCAAAGTCAAAGTCAAAGAAGTCAAAGTAGCCTTTATTGTCATTCAGACCTTGCGGTCTGAACGAAATTTCGTTGCCTTGCAGTCCTACATATAGTAAAAAATGACAAAAACGCACAAAAAACACAAATTAACATCCACCACAGTGAGTTGAATACTCCTCACTGTGATGGAAGGCAAAAGTCTTAAGTCTTTGTCTCTTCCCTTCTTATTCTCCCTCTGCGCCGAGGCGATCCAAGCTTCGGATGTTGTGACCCCGCCGGGTGATGGTAAGTAATGTCAGTCCCGCGGCTGAATCCAAGCTCCGCGAACGGGCTGGTTCAACCTCGCGGCCCGAGGTGGTCGAAGCCGCCGATATAAACGGGATTGTGGGTCCCCACCCTTCCCCTTCCAAAGTCTACAATCAGTTCCTTGGTTTTGCTGGTGTTGAGAGCCAGGTTGTTGTGCTGGCACCATTTGGTCAATCGGTCGATCTCACTTCTATACTCTGACTCATTGCCATCAGTGCTACGTCCCACAACGGTGGTGTCGTCGGTGAACTTGATGATGGAGTTCACACTATGTCCGGCTACACAATCATGATGAGAATAGAATACAGCAGGGGCTGAGCATGCAGCCTTGAGGTGCTCCCGTGCTGATTGTAATCGAGGATGACACATTTCCACCAATACGGACACTGTGGTCTGTGAATGAGGAAGATGAGGATCCAATTGCAGAGGGATGCGCAGAGACCCAGATCCGTGAGTTTGGTAATCAGCTTGGAGGAGATGATGGTATTAAATGCCAAACTGTACTATGAACAACAGCCTGACATTTGATATGAGCATCTGAGGAAAGAATAAAAGAGTTAACATATTAGATTAAATACTTTTCTTTCCACAGATCGCATCTAGTATTTTCTGTTTTTTTAGATTTCCAGCAGTTAGTGTTTTTTTTTAAAATGTCATTTTGTTGTTGAATTCAAGAATATAGTACCTCAAAATATTTCCCTTCTCTGTTTCTTTTGCCTTAATCACTTTTTTTTTTTGCCTTATGTCTTGGATAAGGGGTTCTGATGACGACCTAAAACCTTAACTCTGTTTCACTATCTACAGACACTGCCTGGTTTGTTCAGTGTTTCTGCATTTTTCTGTTCATTATGATTAGCTTTGTTGCTGACCTATTGGATTGGGTCTTGGTTTGCATGACTGGAAAGTGTGCTTTCAGGGTGACAGTGCCTCGTTAACATTTTGACAGTATTGCTTCAGCCGAAATGTTCTCCCATGTTCAAGTTCAAGTGAGTTTATTGTCATGTGTCCCTGTATAGGACAATGAAATTCTTGCTTTGCTTAAGCACACAGAAAAATAGTAAGGCATTTACTACAGTACAGATAAATGTGTCCATATACCATGATATAAATATATACACACATGAATAAATAAACTGCAAATAAAGTGCAAATAACAGAAAGTGGTTGTTAATAGTTTTTGAGGCAGCGACTGCGATAAATCCCCTCGATGGAAGGAAGGTCAGAGCCGATGATGGACTGGGCAGTGTTTACTACTTTTTGTAGTCTTTTCCTCTCCAGGGCGCTCAAATTCCAGTTGTAATGGGGGTCTTTCCCTGTGCAGTCAACATTTTGCACCTGGATACAAGTAGTTGATGTGACAATCTGTTTCAGGAGCTGTTGGCCTTCAATCCCCAGGATCTAGAAAGGTTTCTGTGGAAGCTAAGTGTAAACTTTATTTCAGGAAAAAACAGGTTTAAAACAGCAGATCTCTGAGAAAAGGATTTGTTCACAGTTAATTGCAGTAAACACTTGACTACAAACAAACACTGCATTATTTTCCATCTTCATGCTTTTCAATTTAAGAAAAATCTGCAGTAGCTGGATATCTGAATGGGAAAGCCTTTTACATTTATAAAATAAAAACGAAAATGTTTCTGATGTTGGAAATCTGAATGAAGAACAAGATTTCTGTTTGCCATTGATGGCTCGGAAGAACTAATGTAACAAATATGTAACACCAAACCGCTAATTAAATTCTGGTCATGACTGCTTTGTGTGACATTCGCTTGTTTCTTACTAAAATAGCATTACAAATAAGTGGAGACACGAACATGTTAAGCACAAAATGTACACAGAGGAACAGATTTTAGTTCAATGACCTTTTATCTGAACTCATCATCAAGAAACATTGACTTCTGTTTGCCCCTCCACATTTACTGGCTGACCTGCTGATTATTTGTTAAGGGCTTGGACAGGCTAGAGGCTGGAAACATGTTCCCGATGTTGTGGGAGACCAGAACCAGGGGCCACAGTTTAAGACTAAGGAGTAAACCATTTAGAACAGAGACGAGGAAACACTTTTTCTCACAGAGAGTGGTGTGTCTGCATAATTCTCTGCCTCAGAGGGCAGTGGAGGCAGGTTCTCTGGATGCTTTCAAGAGAGAGCTAGATAGGGCTCTTAAAAATAGCGGAGTCAGGGAATATGGGGAGAAGGCAGGAACGGGGTACTGATTGGGGATGATCAGCCATGATCACATTGAATGTCGGTACTGGCTAGGAGGGCCGAATGGCTTACTCCTGCACCAATTGTCTATTGTCTATTTCCAGGATTTTCTACATTTACTTCAGATTTGTGGTCTTTTGCCTTTGTTCCAGCAATACCATTTTGTCAAGCCACTTATCTCTTGTCACAAAATGAGAGAGAGAGAGAGATAGAGAGAGAGAGAGAGAGAGAGAGAGAGAGAGAGAGAGAGAGAGAGAGAGAGAGAGAGAGGAGAGAGAGAGAGAGAGAGAGAGAGAGGAGAGAGAGAGAGGAGATAGAGAGAGAGAGAGAGAGAGCTGAGAGAGAGAGAGAGAGATGACGATGAGAGCGAGAGAGAGGAGAGAGAGAGAGAGAGAGAGAGAGAGAGAGAGAGAGAGAGAGAGAGAGAGAGAGAGAGAGAGAGAGAGAGAGAGAGAGAGAGAGAGGCTGTGATCCAGTGACATCAGCGGGTTGGGAGATTGCAACCTTCATGTGGTCCACCTTGTTTTGACTAATGCAATCAACCCGACGTGCACAAACAATTAGATCAAATAGAACAAGTTGACCTACAATTTTAGACTGTGCACGCCATATGCAAGAAGAAGTGACATCAGCTGGATAGTGGGAGCTACATCCTATATCAATATCTGCATTTTTAGAATAAATAATAAATACTTATTTTCAACATCCATTGTTTAGAGCTGTGGTCGAAATTAGCACAAAAGACCCCTCCACTTACTTCGCTTTTCCTGAACTATATGTCATTCAGTGAGATTTGAAGCCTGAGAGAATCTGTATAAAAAGATTAAAGGATGAACATTGTTTTCAACCTGCCCCACGGTAACCTACATCCTGCTCCATGGTAGCTAAGAGTATTTTAATTGTCATATGTGTTGACATTGGAACAATGAAGTTCTTACTTGTAGTAACATAATAGACCTGTAAACACAGTAAATGTTGATAATATATAATAACAATTCCAAATTAATAACCGCAAAGCTAGTGCAACCCCCCCCCCCTCCCCCCCGAGTCTTTAGTCCATATACAGTGCATTCAGAAAGTATTCAGAACCCTTCACTTTTTCCACATTTTGTTACTTTACAGCCATATTAAAATGTTTTCAATTATTTCTTTTTTTATCATCTATCTACATACAATACCCCAAATTGAAGAAGCGAAAACAGGTGTTTAGAAACTTTTGCAAAGTAATTAAAAAGAAATAACTGAAATATCACATTTACATAAGTATTCAAACCCTTTGCTACTGCCCGCTGGTTCAGTCTTCTCCAAGATCTATTTAAGAAAGAACTGCAGATGCTGGAAAAATCGAAGGTAGACAAAAAATGGTGGAGAAACTCAGCGGGTGAGGCAGCATCTATGGAGAGAAGGAATAGGCGACGTTTCGGGTCGAGAACCTTCTTCAGACTGATGGGGGGGTGTGGGAAAAATAAAGGAAGAGGCGGAGACAGTAGGACTAGAAGGAGAGCTGGGAAGGGGAGGGGGAGGAGAGAGAAGACAAGGGTTAATTAAAATTAGAGAAGTCAATGTTGATACCGCTGGGGTGTAGACTACCCAAGCGAAATACGCAAGCTTGTCTCCTCACTACATTTACTGCTGGCTCCAGTCGCAAATCTGAGTTTTCGAGTGATCTGTGCAAGGCATTCATTGATGCAGGAATTCCACTGTAGAAATTGGAAAACAAATATCTCAAAGGTTTTTTAGAGAAATACACAAAGAAACATCTATAAAGGACTTCCGGTGGCGCCATGCTGGACTAGCAGTCGCAACTTTTAGCTCCGCTGCTGTAAAATTGCGATTTTTCGCATTAAAATCGGGTCTGGAGGTCGGGACCAATTCAAAAACTCACCGGAGCCCCGGGACGTTGCGCTGATGACGTCATCAGTAAGCGCTGTGATTTAAAACGGAGGATAAAGGATTTTAAATGAAACAAACGTCTTCAGCTCAGAGCCCTCAGAGAACAATCTCAAAACTGCTGAAAACACAGAAAACTGAAGAACAGACCTCTGAAGTGGATTCTGGAATGGCTACAAGGGCCAAGACTGAGATGGCTACTAAGGAGAAAAATGAAATGGAGGAGATAATTCTCTTACTCGGTAAGAGAATTGAGAAAGGATATTGAGGCTGGAAACTCAAAAATGATGGAAAATATTAATGTTAAATTGATGGAAAATATGTCGAACATCAATGCTGGTAATGAAAAAGTTATTGACTGCATTGGCATTATACAAAAACGAATTGAGGATGTGCATGAAGAGCTAATGGGGAGAATTAATAAAGGGGAAGAAGAATCTAAGAAGAGGTTTGAGGCTGTGCATGTAATTGTTTCTTCACATGTAACTGAAATAAAAGACATGGAAACAATTGTTGATCAAATGGCTGAAGATATGCAGGGAATGAAGCTAGAACTAGACAGCCTCAAGAGTCAACTGGCGAAAGTTTCAGATAAATGTCTTGATCTCGAAGCTCGCTCACGACGCCAAAATTTACGAATACTGGGAGTAACAGAAGGGGCAGAGGGGAACAACGCCCGTGAGTTCACTGCCAACTTAATCAAACATGTACTCAATTTACCTGTGGAACCGGAAATTGAAGTGGCACATCGAATACCTAGATTTAAGCCAAGATCACAAGCAGATCCAGCCCACCCACGACAGATCATAGTCAAACTTCGGGACATTTCAGCACTTGAAGAGCTGATGAAAAAAAATCAAATACGGAGTGAAGATGACCTTTGGAAACGACTCTATCAAACTCCTCCGGGATTATCCCTATGAGATCGTGCAAAAGAGAAGTAAGTTCTCACAGACAAGACAGATTCTCCATGGAGTTAAAGATGTCAGATGTGGCGTTTTTTATCCGGCCAGGATGCGCATTACTTTCAAGGGAAAAGAGAAAACTTTCACTAATTCGGACGCATCTTATAAATATGCCCAAGCGATTGTGGCAGAAACAGAAGATTAATCAAGGCAGCAGGAGGATATGGACAATTTATTTCCTTTTATTACTTCACAGAGAACACCTGAAGATAAGGGAAGAAACACCATTCTCTAAAAGTTTAAAATGGAAGAGCATTTCCACGTGCGCTGGTCTAGACACCCTATCTCCTTTGGACGCTTTGGAATTCAACTCAAGGACATTCTTTGTTCAAAATGAAGGAAAGACTGATAAGCAACGCAGAGATGAACAGCAGAGCCGAATGTGGAAAACACCACAAGGCCAAATGGCGGTTTAAGATCTTAAAACAGCTCTACAAAATATAGAGAATTAATAATAATTAACAATACTAATATAGAAATATAAATGGAAACTAACCTGAACTATATAATGGGCAAAATGTAATAATGTGCTAATAAGACTGACTAGCTCGTATATAGAGACAACAAATTTTAGAATTAAAGTAGATAATACTGAAAGGTTAAGTGTTATGTAGTTCGTGTGGAGAAGGAAGGAGACGCAGGCACCTGGCATAATTCCAGGAGCCTGTTTCTGGTTAACCCTTACAGCTAACAGCTTACTATTATCAAAGGTATAACTAATTATAAATAATTAGTAGATGAAAGTGTTAGATAAATAAATTTCACAGTAGCTGAACACAGATCTGATAAGTCTGAATGAAATATATATATATATATATATACAGTGTAATTGGGTGAAATATAATTGATTTTGAAATGGCACCACCTACCTAGGTTTAGAGTAATAAAAGGAGCGGAGCTAATTGTACAACATCAACTTCGAAAGTCGAATAGATGTCGAATTCCACAGACGCGTGGGACACGCACTACAGTGTCGAATACTTCAGACACTGTAATTTTACTTGTTCAATTTTTTTTTAATCACAATATGTCACTACTATGTGTTTTTTTTTCAAGGAAAATCGCAAAAGGGATCTACCAAGGAAGTTAATAATATAAACGCCCCCCAAATATCCAGAGTCCTGAGGTATGGATGCACCATAATAAATAAGGGTATTAAAATCAGAGAAAATGCAAGATGATAAACAAAAGAAAACGGGAGGAATCACACAGTGTAGCTGGAATATAAGGGGTATTAATGAACCAATTAAAAGGGGCAAAATACTAGCTCAGTTGAAATCATATAACACGGACATTACTTTTCTACAAGAAACGCACCTTAAACATCAAGATCAGATGAGATTGAGGGTGAAATGGATAGGCCAAACATTTCACTCCTCATATACTTCGAAATCCAGAGGCACCGCAATTATTATTCGCAAAGGAATACCATTCAAATCAAAGAACATTATATCAGATAAGGAAGGGGGATATCTTATAGTTACAGGAGAGATCCATGCTACGCCAATCACTTTGGTAAACATATAAGCGCCCAATTTTGATAATCCTCAATTTTTCAATAAAATCCTGAATACAATCGCAGAATTTAACTACCAAAATGTTATAATTGGAGGAGACTTCAACTGTGTTTTAGATCCGTACTTAGATAAATCGATGCAAAAACAAAGAGGTAATATGAAATCTAAAACTAGTGAACTCTTAAATACATATATAAAAAATACAAATATAGCAGACGTCTGGAGGATCGCAAATCCGACTGGAAGGGAATACTCGTTTTATTCAATGGTACATAAAACATACTCACGTATAGACTACTTCCTAGTGGATACAAAACTAATCCCTTATACTATGAACCCTAAATATCACACCAATACGATTTCAGATCACTCCCCGCTAACTTTCGTTTTAAAATTAGAAGGAATGTCTACGAACAAATCGTTCTGGAGGTTTAACTAGCAAATTCTGAAAGACCCACAAGGGAGCATATATCTAAAAAAACAGATGGACCTATTTTTTGAGACAAACGATACACCAGATATATCGGCCACTTTATTATGGGAATCCTTCAAAGCATTTATTAGAGGAGTCATTATCTCGTATCAAGCTTTTCAAAACAAAAAGAATAAGAATGAACAAAGACAATTAGAAGAACAAATCAGACAACTAGATATAGATAATGCTAAAGACTCAACTATGGATAAACATAATAAAATTTTAATACTGAAATTTAAACTAAATAAATTATTATCAGAGAAGATTATAAGATTATTCCAAATTACAAAACAAGAACATTTCGAATTTGGGGATAAACCCCATAAACCTTTGGCATGCTGTCAGGCGCTTCCCCCTCCTGGTGAATGCTATGTACTTACCTTTCTCTGTTTCTCTCCCTGAGTACAGGCCTCGTGGCTGTGAGTCTGGAATCGAGGGGTTAAAGGCTCCTGTACCCGATTGGCCAAGCTGCGTCAGGTGACGGGTGACTCATCTGAAGTATAAATACCAGAGCTTCCCAGGATTCTCTCTCTTCTTCATCGACCCTGACTGATGAGCAGACTGCTGGTGTGGGCCGAGGAAAGCCTGACCACATGGCATAGAACTTTGTGTATTTTCACCATTCCTTGTTAACAGATATTGAATTGGGACGGATAAGGGCTGACCTTAGAGTTTTCGTGTATTTTGGTTTCAGGGTTGTATCTCTTTGGGCAGGTTTTGGAGTCTCCGGTTCGACGGCCCATTGCGTGGCTGGCTGGAGCATTGTTAAATTGTTTGTCAGTTTATCCATATCCCTGACTGGGTTGTTTAAAATCAGGTTTGGGTTTTGTGTTCCAAGGAATAATTAAAACTGTTTTTGAACTTGAACCTGGTTTTTGACTTGTGTTACGCGGCTCTGAAGTACTTGCATTCGGGAGTCGTAACAAAATGGGGGCTCGTCCTAAGTTTTGAGGACCCTAGACGTTTTTAGGGGGGTTTTTTGGTAGGCTTCTGGACTAAGGAAGTCTGTGTGTTGTGAGGGAATGTTTTCTTCCCTGTTTGTGGTAGCATTAGTGCCCAAGTTTTAGCTGGTGGTTTGGTGCTACATTAGAAATGGAATTTAAGGTGAAAGAATTTGTTGAGGCTCCTAGTCGGGAGTTGTTTGATAGATGTACGAAGGAGCATTTGATTTTGCTGGCTGAGAACTATGCCGTGACTATTGACAAGCATTCAAAGAAACACTCCATTAAATCGGAGTTGTGGGCTGCATTGTTGGAGGGTGGGGTTTTGCCTGGTGGTGCAGACAGTCCCCCACCTTCTGTTCAGCCAGTTCGGAACATGGAGGCCGTCATTAAACTGAAGGAGATGGAGCTTGAGTCACAGAGAATTGCCTCTTTGTTAAAAGAGAAAGAGCTCATGCATGTTCATGAAATGAAACGGCTTGAGGAGGAAACCAAAAGGGCTGAATTTCAGCTGCGGGAAAAAGAAATAGATAATTCCCAGGTTTCTTCTAGGGAACGGGAGTTTGATATGAGTAAGAACATCCGCCTGGTTCCCCCGTTTCGTGAAGAGGATGTGGACAAGTATTTCACAGTGTTTGAACGGGTGGCTTTGTCCTTGATGTGGCCTAGGGACGTGTGGACCTTGCTATTGCAGTGTGTCCTTGTGGGTAAAGCACGGGAGGTGTACTCGTCTTTATCTGTTGAAAGCAGTCTGGACTATGAGTGTGTGAAGTCTACAGTATTAAGGGCTTATGAATTAGTTCCAGAGGCGTACCGGCAGAAGTTCCGGCGCTTTAGGAAGTTTGATAGTCAGACTTATGTGGAGTTTGCTAGGGAGAAGGAGGCTCTTTTTGACAGGTGGTGCGCTTCTCAAGGAGTGAAGGATTTTGAGCTACTGCGGGCCTTGATGATTATGGAAGACTTTAAGAACTGTCTCCCTGAGAGGGTTACTACTTACCTTAATGAGCAGAAGGTGAATGAGGTGTCTAAGGCTGCGGTGTTGGCAGATGAGTATGTATTGACTCATAAATCTGATTTTGTTGGGCGATCCTATAGTTTTGGTGCACGGCCGGTTGATCGTGGTGGTGTCGCTGGGGGCAGTGTCAAAGCTGTTTCTGTGCCTGCAAGTGGCAGCACGTTGATACAGGGGGAGGTCCGAGCTGATAAGGTTGACGGAAATGTGAGGACTAATGAAGGTCCTGTGTGCTACTATTGTAGAAGGAGAGGGCACATGTTAAAGTCGTGTCCCGTTCTGAAGCAGAAAAATGCAAAGCCTGTGGCTTTGGTGGGTGCACAGAAGGCACCTGTCGTACCTGAGGTGCCTGAGTCTGATGAGTGTAGGAATTATTCTGCGTTCATCATGAATGGTTTTGTTTCTCTAGAGGATGGGGGTGATAGAGTTCCAGTATCCATTTTGCGTGATACTGGTGCTACTCAGTCCTTTATATTGGATGGTGTACTGCCGTTTTCTGGGGAATCATCGGTTGGGTCAAGTGTCCCAGTGGTAGGATTCGGGATGGATGACATGGTAGTGCCTTTGCATACCGTGCGTCTCGAGTCCGAGTTGGTTTCAGGCCGGGTAACTGTTGGGTTACGGCCGTGTTTTCCCGTTGGGGGAGTTTCTGTGATTTTGGGGAATGACTTGGCAGGAGGTAGAGTTTTAGTCACTCCTGAGGTGACGGCTGTTCCGATGGTGCAGAGTCCTGATAGATTGGCTATGCAGCATCCAAAGGTCTTCGCAGCTTGTGCTGTCATGAGGGCTATGGCTAAGAGCCAGGCGAAGTTTGAGGATGTGGTGGACCTGAGTGAGAGCATTTTTGGGGATCAGGATGATAGATCCTGTGTTGTGAAGGGTGTTTCTCCATCTCAAGATGGGATAGTGTCTGGAAATGTGCCGGTGTCACTGTCACGTGACCGGCTGGTTGAGGAGCAAAAGAGTGATCCAGGTTTATCTGATCTGTTCGACTGCGCAGTGCCTGAGGGGGATATGGATTCCACAGCAAAGGGGTATTTTCTAAGGGATGGCTTACTGATGCGAAAGTGGTCTCCCTTGGATATATCTGGGCATGATGATTGGAGCGTGGTTGATCAGATTGTGATGCCTCGTCGGTATAGGGACGAGATACTCTGTTTGGCTCATGATGGTCCTCTGGGTGGACATTTGGGGGTCAATAAGACGTATGACCGCATCTTACGGAATTTTTTTTGGCCAGGGTTGAAAAAGGACGTTAAACAGCACTGCAGGTGTTGTCACATTTGCCAGGTGGCAGGAAAGCCGAACCAATCGATTGTTCCTGCGCCTTTATATCCAATCCCTGTGGTCGGTGAGCCGTTTGAGCAGATTCTAGTTGATTGTGTGGGCCCTCTACCTCCGACAAGGGTGGGCAACAAGTTTTTATTAACAATTATGTGTGCGACTACCCGCTTTCCGGAGGTGGTCCCTTTGCGTAGAATTACTGCCCCTGCAATTGTTAAGTCTCTCACTAAGTTTTTTTCGTTGTTCGGTTTGCCCAAGGTTGTGCAGAGTGACCAAGGTACCAACTTCATGTCGAAGGTTTTTGGTCAGGTAATGAAGTTGTTAGATATTAAGCATTGTTACTCCAGTGCGTATCATCCTGAGAGCCAGGGAGCTCTCGAGAGGTTTCACCAGACTTTGAAATCTATGTTGAGGACTTACTGCCTGGAGTTTGAAAAAGACTGGGATGAGGGAGTTCATCTAGTTATGTTTGCGGTGCGTGAGGTCGTGCAGGAGTCTTTAGGGTTCAGTCCTGCTGACCTGGTGTTCGCGCATACTGTACGTGGTCCGTTGAGGGTCCTGAAGGAGAAATGGTTGCAGGAGGATACAAAACGTAGTATTTTAGACCACGTCTGTACTTTTCGCTCTAGACTGAGGAGGGCATGCGAACTGGCAATGGGTAATCTTGCCTCTGCTCAGTCTAGGATGAAGGACTGGTTCGACAGGAAGGCTTCTAGTAGGAATTTTTCTCCAGGTGACAAGGTCCTGGTGTTGTTGCCTATTCCTGGTTCCAGTCTGCAGGCTCGGTATAGCGGTCCCTATCAGGTGGTTAAGAAGGTTGGTGAGAGGGATTACGTTATTGGTACCCCTGATCGGAGGCGTAAGACTCAGCTCTGTCATGTCAACATGATGAAACAGTACCATGAGCAGGAGCCTGTGGAGGTTGATGGGTCGGAGCTATGTCCTTCTAAGCCTGTTTTGGCTGCAGTGGTGCTGCCCCCTGACACGGGTGGTGATGTGGGGGAGGCACAGTTGTCTGTGGCAGTAACGCAGGGAAAGCTGAGTAACTCTGAGGCTTTGGAGACGCTTCCCTTGCGGTTGTCTCATTTGACTGGCATATCTGTGGCAAGGATAATGTATTGGCTGATGCATTGTCGCGCCAGTGATGTCTGTGCTACTGAATAGTTGCTGAAATTTGGTGGGTTTTTTTTAGTTCATTTTCAGAAACTTATTCAGTATCTTTGGGTGGGGGTGTTAGGCGCTTCCCCCTCCTGGTGAATGCTATGTACTTACCTTTCTCTGTTTCTCTCCCTGAGTACAGGCCTCGTGGCTGTGAGTCTGGAATCGAGGGGTTAAAGGCTCCTGTACCCGATTGGCCAAGCTGCGTCAGGTGACGGGTGACTCATCTGAAGTATAAATACCAGAGCTTCCCAGGATTCTCTCTCTTCTTCGTCGACCCTGACTGATGAGCAGACTGCTGGTGTGGGCCGAGGAAAGCCTGACCACATGGCATAGAACTTTGTGTATTTTCACCATTCCTTGTTAACAGATATTGAATTGGGACGGATAAGGGCTGACCTTAGAGTTTTCGTGTATTTTGGTTTCAGGGTTGTATCTCTTTGGGCAGGTTTTGGAGTCTCCGGTTCGACGGCCCATTGCGTGGCTGGCTGGAGCATTGTTGTTAAATTGTTTGTCAGTTTATCCATATCCCTGACTGGGTTGTTTAAAATCAGGTTTGGGTTTTGTGTTCCAAGGAATAATTAAAACTGTTTTTGAACTTGAACCTGGTTTTTGACTTGTGTTACGCGGCTCTGAAGTACTTGCATTCGGGAGTCGTAACACATGCCAACTGAAAAAATGGGAAAAAGATCACGCAATTTTAAAGATTAAATCAGATAGAGGGGAATTATTAACACTACCTAATGATATCAATAAAAGATTTGCTCAATTTTACAAGAATTTATACACATCGAAAATGCTAATAGACAATAATAAAGTTTCAGAATTTTTGGACAATTGTAACCTTCCAAAACTAGAACTGAAGGAACAAGAGGAACTGGGAGCACAAATTACATCTAAGGAAATAGAAGACACAATAAACACACTTAAGAATGGAAAAACACCAGGACCAGACGGATTCAGTAATGAATTTTATAAATGTTTTTACGACATAGTTACACCACGTCTACAGAAAATGTATACATACGCTTTTAAAGAACAAATCTTACCTGAAACACTAGCAGAATCAACGATCACACTAATACTTAAAAAAGATAAAGATATAGAAGAACCAGGCTCATATAGAGCTATTGCTTTGTTAAATACGGATCAAAAAATATTAGTGAAAACACTAGCTAGAAGACTGTCAATATGTTAGTAGATTAATAAATGAGGATCAAACGGGATTTATACCTAAGAGACATTCATTTAATAACCTGAGACGTCTGCTTAACATAATGCACTCTCACAAACCTCAAGAACAAGAGTTATCTATCATTTCATTGGACGCAGAAAAAGCGTTTGATCAAGTAGCATGGGATTATATGATTAAAGTATTGCAAAAATTTCAAATGGGAGAGAACTTCATCGCATGGATAAAATTATTATATAACAAACCCACGGCTAGAATATTAACTAATAATATACTATCTACGAAATTCCAATTAACAAGGGGCAATAGACAAGGATGTTCATTATCACCGCTGTTATTTGCTCTGGTAATTGAACCTTTAGCTGAAAAAATTAGAACACACCCGGATATTTACGGTTATAATACAAAATATTCAAATAACAAAATATCCTTATACGCAGACGATGTATTACTGTATATCACAAAACCCCAAATCAGTATACCAAACATATTAAATCTAATTGAGGACTTTGGATCTTTCTCAGGATACAGAATAAACTGGAACAAAAGTGAAATTATGTCGATAAAACCGAAAGACTCAACACATCTCTTGAAATTACCCTTTAAAATAGCCACAGAAAAATTATTTTGCGCTTTCGTTATTACTATGCTGCCAAATGATCCGTTCTATGTATTTTATCCCTTTTATTATTCTAATGCCCCCGGCGGCATTGCTTGTTTCCTAATTTCTTATTTAACGCTCCTGATAAATTTCTTAATTTCTCTGCCTTGTGAGGAAACTCATTACACATTAGTTGCAATGGGCTCTTTTCCTCTTTTGTTACATCTCGATCTACATTATTCCCCATGCTTCCGATCACCCGAAACAGAATTCCTAAATCCTTCCCTTTCTTCCCTAAACTTATCAAACTCACTCCTAAACGAAGGCTAATGACAAAGCGTTTGCAGCTCGCAACTTTTTACTTCTTTGCTCCACCAATCCTACTCTCCCATTCAAATTATTCTCCTATCTCCCACACGTCCACACCCTTTCAACCTTACAACTTTCTCAATCCCCAATCATTCAAGGATCAGAGTACTCCAGGTAACAATCAAACACCTCCAAGCACAATCAAACACATTCTCGCGCTCATTTAATCCTCAATCGAAACACTCGAAAATTATCTTCAGACACGCAAGTACACAGTACACAAGCAGGATAACACGGTACCTATTACTATCAGGCACAACCACACTTCTAAATAAACCACAAACATTTGTTTATTATAAATCACACACTCTAAGAGATCCTCCTCGTGGCACAATCGGTCAGCGGAATGACTTCTCCCCCAACACAGCGATCGAAAGAGTACAGTCCCTGATCGAACCACGACTCAGATGCTCACAATACTACACTCTAAATAAAGACAAATATCTAACTCAAACACACTTTTACTTCAAGTATCTAAATCTGTAAACACGCGCACAAGCAGCAATACAAACAACCGTCCGCGAACTTAACACAATCTTAAATCTTAACTTTTGAAATTTATTTACACACACGGACTATTTACACAGTTCGGATCCGATAACAATACAGAAAGCTAGATTTTTACAACTTACAAAATGATTTAAATCACCAGTGCACAGTTTACAAACACTCGATCTCGACGCCGCGTCACGCTGTTATCACTCAATGAACCTCTCCCTCTGATACCGAAGATTTTCCCCTTCCGAGGTTACTCTTTGCTGAGGGGTACTAATCCTTAAATGACTACTTTTCCTCCTGAATGTTACTATCCTACCAAGACTAGACTTCTATAGGGGGACCTGTATCCCTCCTCTCTAAGTTCGACAGAATTGGGGGTACCCTTCGCATTCGGATTACTTTTCACCAAGTAAACCAGGTTCACATTTCTCAGGTACTCTTCGCTATCAGGTACTAATCACCAATCGATCAGAGGGTTACTATTCACTGTTGATCAGCCGCTATTCGGAATCGATCATGGACATGCACCAACTCTGAAGTTCTATATACAGGAAATCGAATTCCACTTTACGGGCAGAACTTCAATGTGAAATTTTGTATTTGGAAATTTGACTCTGCCAATCTAGACTCGTTCTTGAACTCCTAGTTTTAATGCGTAACCCTCCTCATACGCGGGCACTCGAATCAAACTAAAGTTGCCCAATTAAGTTCTCCAATAGACTAAAGTATTCCGGCCAATCTATACTCTGATCACCGAGCCCAGTACCTTTACGAGATTCCTCGTTCGTCACACGGGACTCGGACACCTTCACGCAAACACTCCTCTCTGCTGGGCACTGGGGGTTGAGCGCCTAGTCCGCTTCGCTCTGGTAGTTATCGATGCCGGTTTTCAGAGCGCACCTTTCCAATTCCCAGCAAAGATCTGATTGCTATGTAGGTCAGACTTATATTTCAATACCCCACCAATTGGATACCAAATCTATCCTTGGGCTACCCCTCGCCCAATGAAATGCATCAGGCTCTCGTTAAAGCAGCTGCAGTCTGCCAACTACGACCAAGTTTTGGGGCACTCCACACCCAGTTTTATGGGCCTCTAAACCAAAGGAGTGCTAACAACCACCCCCCGTGCTTGCTAGACTCTATTCTAATGATCTTGATTAGACCCTTTCCCAAGCCCGCGAATGATCGATTCGCTCCGACTAATGAAGTGCCGAAATTCAATGCGGAACCTCACAGTGGGCCCAATTTCTGCACTCGCGATCGACAGAGCTCAACACCTTTGATCGCAAACTTGTGTTTGGGGGTCTTTTGAGATCCCGGATGAGCCCCCAATGTAAATTGTTCATTCTAAGCTTCCCCCCAGTCTAGTTTCAGTCAAAAACCACTGAATCAAGCACTTGATCAACTAATCTTTATTTTAACAAAACACAATTACAGTTTAACTGCTGTACCTATCCCACCGTGGGTTCGATCCTCGTATCTGCCTGATCAAGCCCTCTAGGCCTCGCTCAAGCAGAGACACTCCAGAAGGTCACGCAATCCCAAGCGTTCTCCCAGAAGATCGACGCAGGACCTCATGGTAGCTGACTTTTATAGGTCCCCATATCTCGAGGGGCCGAACCACATAGGGGTGGTCTCTTATCGATTAACCCCATACATAACAGACATTTCCCTAACCCAATAATACAGAGGCTAATACATTGTATTCAAACAGGGATTCTTGAAGGAAGCAAACCTTGCAACATTTACCCTGATCTGCAAGAAACTCAGACAAGGCTCAATACGTCATCCAATCAACATTCAGTAACATAAAGCTTTGCAACATTATTTACAATTATTTACAAGGTGTATGTCTGGTTTGCAGTCATTCAATTCATTCTATGCATTTTGCACCTAATTGACAGGGTCTGCAGATGTTCTTATCTAGACAAACTGGCACCACTCTGCAGCTTGTCCCTGTTCCACAGAGAGCACTTTCAAATTGACCAAATCTCCCAGCAGCCCTGAAGCTTTTACCCCATTTAGAGCCCTAGCCTCTCCAATCTGGCCAGGATGCTGGTTTACAAAAAACCCACAAAGTGTTCAAGTAAATCAGCGGGTCAGGCAGCATGGATAGGTGATGTTTCAACTCAAGATGGTCTGAAGAAAGGCCCTGATCACCTACGTATATTTTCCAGGGATGTTGCCTGTCACGCTGATTTACTCCAGCACTTTGTCCCTTTTAATACAATTTTTAATTGCGCAGATGAAATTCTACCCAGCATGCTGTTACGCAAATGTTTACTGCCATAAAGATTTATGATTTTCTTTTAATCAATACAAGATTAGAACTGTTTTATATATTGAAAATTCAAAGATAATCTGTTCAATTTGTTTTTTGTTCACATCACACAAGAATATAAAATCTTATCCGAATGCATCACAACTTATTATGGTAGCTGCTCTCCATTGACTCCGTTTACCGTTGGCTCTGGAAAACAGCCATTATAATCAACGATCATGTACCCCATATTGGTTCTCTCATCTACCCTTTCCCATTAGGTAGAAGAGATAATAGCTTGTAAACATATGCCACCAGATTCAAGAATGGCTTCTTCCCCACTGTTATCAGAGTCTTGAACGGACCTCTCAAATGCTAACAATGAATTCTCGATCTTTCAATCCACCTCATAGCGGTCCTTAAAGGTCTTGGAGTTAATACAGAAAAGCATTGAAGAGAAAAAACGATCAGCCACGATCTTACTGAGTGGCAGAGCAGATATGTGCAATCGAATAGCCATCTTCAATAAAATGTTATCAAGAGTTTGGAAAAAAAAGCTTTAAAATATTTTAAGAGACATAGATAAATTTATGCCAAGTGCAAGAATTAGGAACATTTACCAAACTTTTGCAAGCTTAAACTTTAGAATATGATAAATATTTTAGCAATGACTTCTAAAATCATAAAATTGTAAGCAGACATTGTTCAAATTAAATATGTGCCTGATTATGGAATGGTGAAATACTTTTGGATTTTCTACAGCTTCACAGTTATTTCCTCCCCCAGCCTCTTGCTAAGTCCAGAAAATAAATTCAAAGAGATCTCTATAATGGATAAAGGCGTTCCAAAACCTTTTAGAGCCAAATAAATACTTTTGAGGTGTAGTTATTGTTGTCTTCTGGACAAACATGGCTATGATTTTGCACACAACAAAGCTTTGTACTAAAATGGCCAGAAAAGCAGTCAGTAATGTTGGTTGAAAGATAAATGTTGACCACATTGCCAAAAAATATGCTCTTCCTTAAAGTAATGCCATGGTATCCTTTTATCCAGAGATGATATAACATTGAGGCATAGAGACCATTTGGCCAATTGGATCAAGGTTGGTTTAACTTGGCATTATGTTTGGCATGCAGATTGTGGGCCAAAGGTCCTGTTCCTAACTGTACTGTTCAACATTCTGTTTGATGCATCCATTATGGTTGAAAAATAGCTCTAAGCCATCATTAGCTCTGTAGAGGTGTAGCTAGTAACTTTGGTTACAAGGTCAATCATGACTGATCTATCTCTTCCTCCTAATCCCATTCTCTAGCTTTCGCCCCATAAACTCTGACGCCTGTACTAATCAAAAATCTATCTATCTCTGCCTTAAAAATATCCACTAACTCCTCTACAGCCTTCTGGGCAAAGAATTCCTCAGATTCACCACCCTCTGACTAAAGAAATGTCTCCTCATCTCCTTCCTAAAGGAAGATCCTTTCATTCTAAGGCTAAGACCTCTGGTCCTAGCCTCTCCACATCCACTCTAACCACTATTCTATGTCTTGTTTAACATTTTATTTGTTTATTATTTGGAATCCAGGATTTGCCAATAAGATTTTTCCATCTACAATTTCCCTTGTTGGACCAATTAGGTCAACTATATTGGTGGGTCAAGAGTTACAAGTATTCCAGAAAGGTGAGGATGGCAGATTCCATCTACTGAACTTCCACCAATTATTTCAAAGCTATTAATTGAAGTGTTTGAGGCAGATTGTGGTGTTTGAGGCTACAACAACTTTTAAAAGACACTTGGACAGCGATATGAATAGAAAAGGTTTAGAGAGATACGGGTTAAATGGGACTAGGGTCGACAGGCATCTTGGTCAGCATGGTTGAGTTGGGCTGAAGGGCCTGTTCATGTGCTGTATGACTTCATGACTCTAATTCTGTGCCTCCCAGTTCTGACACTCTGGCAAGGGGGAAGTTCATCCTTCTTCTCTGCACTGCCTATTATAACAGGCTAAGATGCTCTTCAGTCCTATTAAGAGAGGCACGAGAACGTCTCAAAGATGGAGGGGTGATCTTATTCAAACATATAAAATCCAAAGGGGATTTATAAGGGTAGATGTTGTCATGTTTTCCCCAGAAGGATAGTCATGACCAAGGGGACCATAAGAGCCTGGCCATTTAAACCTGAAGTGTGGAGAAAGCACTTCTCTTAGAGGGCAGTAAATAGCAGTCAACATAATCAAAGACTTTGGCCATCCTAGTCATCTTGCTCCTTTATTGAGGGAGTGCAGCGTAGGTTCACCAGGTTAATTCCCGGGATGGCGGGACTGAATGGGTCGACTGGGCTTGTATTCGCTGGAATTTAGAAGGATGAGAGGGGATCTTATAGAAACACATAAAATTCTAAGAGGATTGGTCAGGGTAGATGGAGGGGTGGGAGATTGCAACCTTCACGTGGTCCACCCTATTTCGACTAATGTAATCAACCCGACATGCACAAACAAAAGATCAAATAGAACAAGTTGACCTACAACTTTAGGCTGTGCACACCATACGGAAGAAGAAGAAGGGTAGATGGAAGTAAAATGTTTCCATTGTTGGGGGAGTCCAGAAGCAGGGGTCACAGTTTAAGAATAAGGGGTAGGCCATTTAGGACTGAGATGAGGAAAAACCTTTTCACCCAGAGAGTTGTGAGTCTGTGGCATTCCCTGCCACAGAAGGCAGTGGAGGCCAATTCACTGGATGTTTTCAAGAGAGAGTTAGATTTAGTTCTCAGGGCTAAGGGAAAAGCCTGAACGGGGTACTGATGTTGGATGATCAGCCATGATCATATTGAATGGTGGTGCTGACTCGAAGGGCCAAATGGCCTACTCCTGCACCTATTTTCTATGTTTTTGTATGTTGGTATCCCCTCTTCAGCCTCCATTGGACAGAAGATACAAAAATCAGTAAGTGCGTACCAGTAGACGCAGGAACAACTTCTTTCTCTGTTGTTAGGTTTCTGAATGGTTCCTCCATAAGCTAGGGTGCTGTCCAATTCACCTGCACCCTATTGCAGACAATGGACTTTGTCTATGGAACCAGTGCCCTACAATGCTGAGAACTCAATTCTGCACCCTATATCTTCCCCTTTGCTCTACCTATTGTACTTGTGTTGGACTTGATTGTGTTGATGTAAGGCATTTTCTGATCTGACTGGATAGCATGCAAAACAAAGCTTTTCACTGTACAGTACCTTGGGACACATGCCAATAATCTAAACCTATATCTTTGCATTTCTCTGTCTGAAAGAGTGGGGGAGGCCAGGTTGTTAGACATATTTAAGGTAGAGATTAGTAAATATTTGAAGGATCGAGGAAATGAGAGTTATGGTGAATGGCATGGAAGAGGACTTGAGGACAGTATGGATCAGCCATGATCACATTGAATGGCAGGGCAAGCTTAAAGATCCTGGTGGCCTACTCCTGCTCCTATTTTCTTGTGTTCTGTGCACTTGGTTCTTGTATTACCCTTTGCTTCCTGCAATTGAGCCAGTTTTGGATCAAATTTATTATTCTCATTAGGATTTTACGATCTTTTCCTTTGTTGACCTTGTCAAATGCATAACCTTTATTCACCTTCTTTGTTAAGTCCCCAAAATATTCAATCAGATTCGTGAAAGATTGTTGTTAACCATCTGTGTTGAATGTTCTTCACCGATCTTAAATGAAGATTTATACTATCCTTCACAGCTGGTTTTATTATTCTACATGAAAGATAGCACATGCAGCACTCTCTCAGATGTACGAGCCTAGGTTTTGTGTTCATGTTGTTGGGGCAAATGAAGGAGCGCCAATAAGCCAGAGTGCTACTATGGAGTAAATTCTGACTGAGCTGTGAGGTTAAATTGGTCATCAATTACAAATACAATCACAAACAAAGTACATTTTATTTCTAAAAAAGTCTTAACTTGGATGGATAAAAAATTCTCTTAAAAATAAATACGACTTATTAGATGTGTGTTTGCACAATCAATTAAGTGATTATGACTGTTACAGCATTCCTCTCTCACACACCTGGAGACCTTTATTCTCTCCCACCTTGCAATGCTATATTGCAGATGATTGTAATTTATACTTGTAGTTTTCTGTATTCTGCAAAAGGCGGACTGTTACATTTGTCTCTAAACAGTCATGTGATACTGCATGGTCACAATCAAAACCCTTCTCCCTAAAAGGCTTATGATTCTGCATGGAGGAGATTGAAACAAGATCACTAATTCAGAAACATTTAGACAGGTACATGGATAGATCATGTTTAGAGGTATATGGACCAAACGCTGGCAGGTGGGACTAGTATAGATAGGACATATTGATCGGTGTAGGCAAGTTGGGCAGAAGGGCCTGTTTCCACGATGTATGACACTATGACTATCACACCATTTGAGGATGTTGCCAGGACCCGAGGGCCTGAACTACAGGGAGAGGTTGGACTTTAGGACATTATTCCTTGGAGCACAGGAGGCTGAGGGGTGATCTTGTACAGGTGTATAAAATCATCAAGTGTATAGATAGTGTGAATGCCCAGGGTAAGGGAATGAAGAACAAGAAGGCATACATTTAAGGTGAGGGGCGAGAAATTTAATAAGAACCTGAGGGGCAATGTTTTCTCACAAAGGGTGATGGATTTATGGAACAAGCTGCCAGACGTAGTACCATAACAACAATTCAAAGACATTTGAATAGAAACATGGATAGGAAAGTTTTGGAGGGATATGGACCAAACACGAGCAAATGGAACTAGCGTAAAAAGGGCATCTTGGTTGGCTTGGGCTGAAGGGCCTGTTTCCATGCTCTATGTATCTATGACACCATGAAGTGAATTATTGCTGAGGTGAATGAGCACAAAATGAGATTAAATATTTTATCAAAAATTGATGGGAGTAGACATTTCACATAGCTAGGAAATAAAAACAAAAAATGCTGGAAAGACACGCAGGCATCTGGCAGATCTGATCATAGATGCTGCCTAACTTGTTGAGTGCTTCTGGTGTTTTCTGTTTTTATCTGCAGGTCTTTTAAAAATTTTCAGTAACAGAGTTGAAAGAAATAAGAAAGTAGACACTCTAATGTAAATGTAAAACATAATAGACATAATTTACAAACTTCAGAATATAAACCAATATTTTAACCTCTCACTGGATAGACCTTTCAACTCTGTGCCAGAGGTCCTTGGTTCATAACAGATTTCACATCAATATCTAATTGGCACTAACAGGGTGAAGCATTTAAAACTGAATGCCATTGGCAGACATGAAAGATTTCAGGCGCTAGATGAAAAATAATAGGTCTCTCTGAGGTATCTATATACTTAAAAGTCTGATTGTGTGCGTGTGTGCGTGTGTGTGTGTGTGTGTTTATTTGTTTGTGTGTTGTCACATCTTTGCGAAAAAACAACGCGGTAACGATAAAATATTTACATATTTCGGTAGACATCTTTCCCATGGAGTCCAAAATCGCCTGATCTGAAAATTTCATGCTTTATTTCTTGAGTTATTACTGAAAATGTTTAAAAATCTGACAAAATTTTGAATTTAAAAACAACTGTCTTTTGCTGATGATGTCACAATGGGTCTGCGGTGCATGTCGTCATCTTCGCGCTGCGAGTGACGTCACCCCCCGAACACCCCCACCCCCCCCCCATTATTCAAAAGACGCAGAAAGAACGAGCAAGTCGGGCCATGTACTCGCCCCGGGTTGGCGCATGATGGGGAGGTTGCTGGAGCCTGGAGCCTTGTGTTCGGGAAGCAGCCCTCCCCTGTGACACCGCGTCCCTCCCCCACCCCTCAAAATCTACCCCCGCTCCCACTCTTCCCCCCCGCTCCCTCTCTGCCCCCTCCCGCTCCCTCACTGCCCCCCTTGCTCCGCCCCCGCTCCCTCTTTGCCTCCCCCTGCCCCCTCTGCCCCCTCTGCCCCTGCCCTTTGACCCTGCCCTCTGTCTCCACCCTCTGCCCCTGCCCTCTCTCCCTCCCTCTCTAGCCGTGCCTGCGAGTTGGGGGCGATGTGTAAGTGGATAGGGCGGGTGGATGGGATAAAATGTGCGAATGAATAATATTAATATAATATCAAGGGGGGTGGGTAGTGTGTGTGTGGGGTGGTTAGTGTGTATGTGTGTGTGTGGGGGTGGTTAGTATGTGTGTGATGCCGCTGGCCGCCCCCCGCCCCCCCTGCAACCATGCGTTGAGGGGACGGGACCCAACGGGTCCCACTTGGTCTTGTAATAAATTAAATTCCCAGTTCAGGAGGGCAGTATTAGAAAGTTGCCCAGTCGACATTAAACACAGAACATTCTTTCAATTATTTAATAAAAAGCAAAGGAAACCCCACAGGTGCTGGAAATCTGTCAATTAAACACTCTTGTCCCTTCTCCTTATATTTTATCTGTGCACTGTGGACAGTTTGATGGTATTCATGTTTAGTTTTTTATTTGACTGGATAGCATGGAAACAAAAACTTTTCACTGTACCTCGGTACATGTGACAATAATAAACTAAACTGGGTCAGTATGGACAAGGTGGGGTGAAAAGTCTATATTCGTGCTGTAGAGCTCTATAGACTCTATGAATGATGTAATTGTAGTCAACCAGGACTCTGTTCCCAAGAATGGAAAGGCTGCTCAACAAAAATAGGATAACTTGAAGTAGCCCAAAAGCAGGCACAATGCTACAACAGAGTTGCTGAAAACCAGCCTTCAGTGATAGTTGAGAGACAATAAAGATGACATGGTCCCCACCAAATCGACATCAGATACCCAACAAATAGTGGTGACTCGATGCTCATCTCAGCCAAAGATCATAAGGTCAAAGATCATAAGGTAATTTCAAAGTCTTTTGACTTAATCAGTAATGAGTGGAGAATGTCGAGAAATAAACATGAAATGTTCTGATAAGGTGATTCCGGCCTCAACGGGAAAAATGTCAACCGGAATATGTAAAAATGTAATCGTTACCACGTAGTTTTTTCGCGAAGATGTAAAGACAACCACATATACACACACACATATACACACTAACAAGATCAGAGTTTTAATAAGTATATTATTGTCCTTCCATAAAGCGTCACAATATCTTTATCTTGTTCACTCAAGATACTTGTATATATTCAGTAATTTGACTGGACAAACTGCTTAATTTGAGCACTTTCTACTGTGCACTTGCTATCACACAGACCATGTACAAACCATTTATAGCCACAATATAGTGAACAATTGGTCACATGGGTACTAAAAGGGTACAAGCCAATTCTTATATGTCTCAAAAATAGACACAAAGCTGGAGAGAAGGAATGGGTGATGTTTCGGGTCGAGACCCTTCTTCAGACCCAAAATGTCACCCATTCCTTCGCTCCAGAGATGCTGCATGTCCCGCTGAGTAACTCCAGCTTTTTGTGTCTATCTTTGGTTTAATCCAGCATCTGCATTTCCATATTACACACTTATGTATGTCTCGGCCTTTCTTTAATAATTAAAACACAAAAGTGAGAATATAATGGGCCTGTCCCACTTAGACGATTTTCAGGCAACTGCCGGAGTTAAGTTGTAGCAGGTCGCTGAAAAACCGGCGTCTGGAACGGCGACTGTCAGAGTGGCACACACACACACACATACACACATCGTTTCCTTCACCAGTCAGTTATGCAGGCGGGGGACAAGCGGGGGGAGCGCTGTCTGAGTGAAATTCACACGGTGCAAAGCCAATGTGATACAGACACACACCACAATGAACAGGAAGGTTGGCGCTGTAATTAAGACGGCTAAAGCACAGTGTACGGAAAGGGTCACTTAAGTCCTTTAAAAGATGGGGGAGAATGGGTGGGGAGAAGGAGTGGAGACAACTTTTAAGAAGTCAGAGATACACAGCTGTGAAGCTCGGCGGACATTAACATTACCGGTCGGTTATCCTTGGTTCTGAAAACTACTGTTTACGTTTCTTTTCCCAATGAGCCAATGAAATTCACCGGTCAGCAACGGCGACAAACTACGACAACCTATGTCCTCCTGGTGACCCACTACCACTGCACCTACGTCACGAGAATTCACGTTACTCTCCATGGCGTCAAACTCTGGTTGCCGCTAATGTTTCAACATGTTGAAAAATTAGCGGCGACCAGAATGTCGTTACAACTTGTTGCGAGTCTGAGGGCACTACTCATGACCATGAAGGCGACTCCCCAGCAACCTCCCGCTAACATGTGGCGACCATGTGGCAACCGCATAGTCTTCTGTAGTCACCTAAAAAGTCGTCTAAGTGGGACAGGCCCATAAATGTCCAATATAACCATCCAGTCTCTGTGCACATTACTTTGATAGACAGGAAAGCAGGAGAGATTATATGGTAAAGGCAATAAATGTATAAGGCAATAGAGTTGTTAATGATGACACAAGGAGCAGCAGATGTTGCAATCTTGAATAAAACACAAAGTGCTGGAGTGACTCGGTGGGTTAGGAAGCATCTCTGGAGGGAATGGACCGGTGATGTTTCGGATCGGTACCTTTCTTCAGACGCAGGCAAATAAACAAAAGATGGATTTTAGGGAGGTGTAAATGGGAAAAGTAGAGTTGTCAATGAAATGACTAAACAGTTATAAACTGAGTTAATGAAATAAAACAAATTGCTGGAGGAACAGCAATTTTTTTGTTACATACAGCCAACATCTGTGGAGGGATGGAGAGGTAACCCTTCTTCACTGTGAAGGGTTCCAATCCAAAATGTTGTCTATCCATTTCCCTCCACGGATGCTGCCTGACCCTTTGTTTATTCTGTGCCTTAAACATATTATGTAAGCCATTGGACTAGTTCAGAAAGTAAAGGGGTCTTTCTGCGGTTGTACAGGGCCCTGGTGAGACCACACCTGGAGTATTGTGTGCAGTTTTGGTCTCCTAATTTGAGGAAGGACACGCTTGTTATTGAGGGAGTGCAGTGTAGATTCACCAGGTTAATACCCAGGATGGCAGGACTGTCATATGATGAAGGAATGGAGCGGCTAGGCTTGTGTACACTGGAATTTAAAAGGATGAGAGGATATCTTATAGAAACATATAAAATTATTAAGGGATTGGACATGCTAGATGCAGGAAACATGTTCCCGATGTTGGGGGAGGCCAGAACCAGGGGCCACAGTTTAAGAATAAGGGCTAGGCCATGAAGAACTGAGATGAGGAAAAACGTATTCACACAGAGAGTTGTGAATTTGTGGAATCTCTACCTCAGAAGGCAGTGGAGGCATTCAAAAGAGAGTTAGATTGAGCTCAGGGCTAGCGGAATCAAGGGGTATGGGGAGAAGGCAGGAACGGGATACTGATTGTGGATGATCAGCCATGATCACATTGAATGGTGGTGCTGGCTCAAAGGGCTGAATGGCCTACTCCTGCACCTATTGTCTATGTATATATGTAAAAGATAGAGGTGGAACATAAACCTAAGATGACATGTAACTAATGCATGGTCTCAAATTGATTGCAGGCTCAAATTAATTCTGCTTTTGTCATGTTTTGGGAATTCTGTCTTTAAACTTTAGAGTTTAGAATATAGCATGGAATCAGGCCCTTCTGCCCACTTCGTCACTGGTCCGTGCCAACCAGTGAGCAAGCCGCACACTAAAGCCCCTGTCCCACTTTCACGACCTAATTCACGACCTCTGCCGAGTTTGCCCTTGACTCATACTCGCAGAATGGTCACCACGAGGTCGTAGGAGGTTGTAGGTAGGTTGTAGTAGGTTGTGATGCCAGTCGTAGTAAGTTGTGATGCTAGTCGTAGGTACTCGTGGCACCAAGTAGGTCTCAACATTTTTTCTAGCCTGATAAAAAATGTCCACGAGTAAAAATGGTCGGCATGGAAAAAAACAATACTTTTTACTCGTAGGTAGGTCGTAGGTAGGTCGTAGTAGGTCAGTGATGCTAGTCGTAGGTAGTCGTTGGTGGTCGGAGGCAGTCGAAGTTAATAGCTCTGTGGTGAAAAAAAGGTCGGTAGAAAAAAAAGGTTATTTAATCAGCAGAACGTCACCTCTGTCACCCCAAGGCATGTTCATTCATAGCTGGAGAATATTTTTTGCAGAGGAGTGTTTTAGAGATGGCACTAAAAAGGCAGCAGCGCAGGGGGAGGGCACAACCCTCACAATAAACGGCCATGCAGGTGTTGCAGGAGGTGATGCCACAGGAGGTGATAGTGCAGGAGGAGGTAGCCCTGCATGAGAGACCCCTGGAGGAGGAGACCAGGGTGGTAGTATATGTCCCCACCACCACCCCATCCTTCATTGCCTCAATTGAAGGCAGCAAAGCAGCCCTCTCTCCTGTGTCTGATGCAGCATCAGAGGCAGATGCCCCATTGGTGGTGAGGGAGGGCTGGAGGAAGGTTATGCCCTACACCTTCACCAGGCAGCAGGAGGGGGACCTTGAGGAATGGTTCCAGCAGAATGCCATCCCGTACGATAAGTAAAATGAGGGTTACAGGGACAGGGACAAGAATAGCATGTTTGCCATCCACTGCCCCACATGTGTGCTTAAGGCTCCATCTTTTGTCAAAGCCCAGCGCCACTCTCTTCCAGTGGTGTACTGGGACAGTCCATCACAACATCTCCATTCACCCATTGAGACCTCTTCTTGTGCTTCCTCTTCACCCTTGCTCTTCCCCTGCCTTTCTTAAAAGGCTGCTGAAGCAAAAGGGCTACTGCAAACAGCAGTAAAGTGTACATGGTCGAAGCCAGTCTTCAACATAGTCGAAGGAGGTTAAAGGAGATCTTCTTCATAGTCGTGGGAGGTCTTCAACTTAGTCATGGGAGGTCTTCAACGTAGTCGTAGGAGGTCGTACACATAGTCGTGGAAGGTCGTATGTTACCGCAACCTTGTTTTTTTTTAGGTTGTTTAAGGTCGTCAGAGGTCGCGAATTAGGTTGTGAAAGTGGGACAGGCCCTTAACATTATCATACACACAATTTTACCAAAGCCAATTAACCTGCAAACATGCACGTCTTTGGAGTGTCCGAGGAAACTGGAGTACCTAGAGAAAATCCATGCAGTCATAGGGAGAACGTACAAACCATAAAGATTGTACCCATGGTCAGGATCGAACCAGGGTCTCTGGTGCTGTAAGGCAGCGACTCTATCACTGCACCACTGTGCCACCCATGTCCATGTCACAATGAGAAAATTTTGATGTAAACTCTTGCAGTCACAGGGAGAACGTACAAATCCACACATACAGCACTCACAGTCAGGATCAAACCTGGGTCTCTGGCGCTATAAGGCAGCAACTGTACCGCTGCACCACTGGGCTACTCCATTCTTACATCAGTGCCCCATACTGAACCATGCCGGCAGTACTCGTCTCTGAGCTTCTCAACCAAGTTCACCTTAGATGAATATCATAGTCATAGAATCATACAACATGGAAACAGGCTGTTCAGCCCAACTTGTCTGTGTGTCAGAAGGAGGAATATTAACAAGGGAAACAATTCCAGATGGCATTGATAGGCTGCCCCAAGGGGCTTTCTACCCCCATGGTCAATGCAACATAAGAAGATTAATTTATTCATGCTTTCCTCTCTACTATGCCACCATATGACAATCTGTTGACTGTTGGTGCAAAAACTGACCTGTTAATATAGTTGTGCCTACATAAGATTTTGGTCAAGGTCTCTGGCCCGACAATTGTTGACAGGATTTATGTCCCACTGGTCTTTTGCTGGAAGAGTACATCAGGAAGTTTGTTATTCCGTTGTCTGAGAATTTGATTGTTCCCTTTGGGACTCTTTCATAACATATCATGAAGATTACTATAAATATAAGAGCAATGTGTTTTACCATGTAAGTTATTTTGTACTTTAATTTGCTGTTGCTGTGTTAGTTTCCTACTCAGTTCTTCCTCGACCCAGCCGTCACGTCATCACTGGATGTTTCTGCTTTACTTCAACTTATAATCACATCTTCTCAGCCTTTGAAAATGCTGAGATCCTTTCAAACCTAGCTTATGGCCCTGAGTTGGTCGCAATCTCTCAAATGATACTCATTAGGGGAAAAGGGAAATAGAGTTCACGTGCAGTAAATTAATTGCAAAACCACATTAAAAATAAATGAAAACATGCTCTCAACTCCCTACATCAGCTCTTTTCAGCTTGGCTGTGCAGATTGTGGTCTAACAGCTGCATGGTATGTTTGCACTAATCACGCAAAGTGATACACATTTTTTGAAAGGGACTGATGTTTTCATGTGACTGGTGCACGCAATCGTTTTCAGCTACAGACTTTTTTCTTGAAGTAACAAGGACGCAGGCCTTTGACGGACTCCGTCCAGAAATTGCAAGTTCACGGAGCTTGTGGAATTAGTTTGCAAAATCTACCCCATCACTGTGTGATGATACAAACATTTATCTTGAGATCCGACCAGCTGCTGTTCCCACCACAGCAAGCCTTGCCAAAACCAAATTAACTGCAAGCTCATTGTAAGCCTCTGCTTGACATAAATCATGTTATGAAATTGTTGGATTGAAGATGTTAACGTGAATTAATCTCACTACAACCATTTGGGGCTGGTAACTCATGTCATTAGATCTGGTTAAGGGTAATTTATGGCCTTGATATGCCTCACAGCCTTGCAGGCTGAGAAAGGGAGTAATTCAATTATGGAGTCTCACACATGCAGGTTTTAGGATGTTCCCAGCAATTAAAAAAATATTTTTTATGTCTGACTTCATAATCACATTTTTTTTAGTTGTTCCATGGTTGCAGAAAGGTGAAGCCAGATGGAATTTGGCCTTGACTCAACCAACCAATTCTATGTCGTAATGAAATAAGATCCACTGTTCTTTATCTGAATCATCATACTGGTTCAGAATTAAAGAATGCTTCAATCTTTAGCACACCACTTCATCATTCACACACGTCTTTATGAGGACCAACATAACAATTTTCAAATATAATGGTTTACCTTGTCCTTTTTTGGATTCTGGACCTCTACCATGTTGATGACTAATAGAAACATAAAAACGTAGAAACATAGATAAATAGGTGCAGGAGTAGGCCATTCGGCCCTTCGAGCCAGCACCGCCATTCAATATGATCATGGTTGATCATTTAAAATCAGTACTCTGTTTCTGCTTTTTCCCCATATCCCTTGATTTCTTTTGCCCTAAGAGCTAAATCTAACTCGCTCATGAAAACATCCAGTGAATTGGCCTCCACTGCCTTCTGTGGCAGAGAATTCCAAATGTGTTCTTTGTGCTACCCTTATCTGTTTACGGAAGCAGTGACCTATGGTTGAGGACTTGTTATTCTCTGAGGTTATTACTAGTGCCTGCCATGACCTCTTTAGGCAACTGGTGGAACTTATTCCAATTCCATATGTTCCCTAACTTTTCCTGGTTTTACTTCTTGTCGGATGGTTATTGGACCTCCTTGGAAGGTTAGGACCCCAGGTTGTCAGACACTATGGAAGTAGTTGAAAATGTAGGAATGGTAAAGGACTGTCGGAGACCAAGCAAGCAAGACAATAGAAGAGGGATTGAGTGCATGTGTAAAACCTAGAGGGATGAAGAGTACAAAGGTGAGAGATGGAAAAACAGAATGGTGGAAATGTTGGCTTTGCTTGTTAGTGCAAGAAATGAGCAAGACACACACTGAATTGAATGGGGTTCCAGTTTCAGTAGGTTCTAGAACTTCTTGCCCGGGGAAATGACAGCTTTTCTCAGGAATATCTGGACTAATATCTGATCCAAAGATGAGTCTGCAGAAGGGTCCTGACCTGAAACGTCATCCACCATGTTCTCCAGAGATGGTATCTGACCGGCTGAGTTACTCCAGCACTTTGTGTGCTTTTGTGTAAACCCGCATCTGCAGTTCCTTGTTTCAACTTCCAGTAGGTCCGTCCGACCTCAGTAGTATAGCGGCTTGTGCAGTTTTCGGGTCAATTCAAGTCTCTGGATTGTGACTTGAACCCACAGTGTTGTGATTCAGAGCTGAGAGCCCTACTAAATGAGTAACAGTTGATACATGGACATCGTCGTAGCTTTCCCTCAAGGTCGAGGATGATGGTCTGCGTTCTGTTGTGTTTATGGACTCTCAGGTGGCTTATGAGTCCAATCCTGGCTTTGAAAGTTCTTCGACATTCAGGACAGGTAATTCCAGATGGCAGATTGGGCTTTGGTTGTTGCTGCCTCTCTTTCCGTTTTCTTCTCTTTTCTTCTAATTCTGCGCATCTCTTGGCTTCAAAGGTTGCTGTTCCTTCATGGATGATGGTTCGCCAGAGTTTCCTGTCCTTGCCATTGGTTTCCCAATTGTCGATGTCGATTGCACATTTCTTCATGCTGGCTTTTAAGGCGTCTTTGAATCTCTTCTTTTGTCCGCCTCTTTTCCGTTTGCCTTTTTTAAGCTGGGAGTAGAAGGTTTGCTTTGGTAGACGCACGTCTTCCATCAGAACAACATGACCGACCCATCTTAGTTGGTTCTTGATGACGAAGGCTTCGATGCTAGATGTTTTTGCTTCATTCAGCACGCTGACGTTGGTTCTTCTGTCTTCCCAACTGATATTTAAGCTGCTTCGAAGACATAGTTGATGGAATATTTCATGTGTTTTCAGATGGCGTCGGTATGGTGCCCTGGTCTCTGATGCATACAGGAGCGTTGGAATCACCACTGCCTTGTATACTAACATTTTGGTGTCTGTTCGGATGTCACGATTTTGAAAGACTCTCGTTAGAAGACGTCCAAAAGCTGTTCCAGCACACTTAAGACGATGTTGGATCTCGTCATCAAGGTCGACATTGGAGGAGAGGTGACTTCAAAGATATGGAAAGTGATCCACATTTTCCAGGGTTGTTTCACCAAGTTGAATTGACGGTTCTTTTCGATTTGTCTCAGTTGGTGACGATTGGTAGATAATCTGAGTCTTCTTGGAGTTGATGGTAAGTCCAAGTTTCGTGTCTGCACTGTTGAAGGCAGTCAGGATCTTCTGAGAGAGCTGCAACACAGTTGTCGTCTGCGTATTGGAACTCGCTGAGGGAGCTCATAGATGTCTTAGTTTTGGACTTGAGACGAGCAAGATTGAAAAGTCTGCCATCTGTTCTGTAGAAGATTTCGATTCCTGGGGGTAGGTCGGCCTGGATGATGTGGATGGTTGTCGCAATGAAGATGGTGAACAGTGTTGGGGCAATCACGCACCCCTGTTTCACTCTTTCCTACATATCCCATAGGAATAGATAGGCTGAAGGAGTATTTAAATCTCGTTTTTGCCATTCTTGAAACGGCTCACAGTTGCTGTTGCTTGTCATGACTGTGGCAAGCATGTCATCGTGGAGGAGTCTCAGGACTCGAATGCACTTTTCAGGACATCCAAAGGTGGATAGGATGTCCCATAACAGTTCCCTTGATACCGAGTCGATGGCCTTAGTGAGGTCAATGAATGCCATGTACAAAGGTTGAAGTTGTTCACAACATTTTTCTTGTGGTTGACGCATTGTGAAGATCATGTCGACTATTCCACGTGAAGGTCTAAAATTGGCTTGTGTCTCTGGAAGGATCTTCTCGGCTAAAGGCTTGAGTCGGTTGTTCATGATGCAGGCGAGGACTTTGCCTGCTGTTGCTAATAGGGAAATTCCACGAGAGTTTCCGCAGTCAGATTGATCGCCTTTCCTATTGTAGATGGTAACGATTGCTGAGTCTCTAAAGTCTCTTGGAACGTCTTTTATGGACATAAACGTATGTGGAAGAAAGAGGAATTTTTGACTATACAGGTCATCCCCGGTTTTTTAATGCCCAACTTATGTTGAGCCCATACATATAAATAAGTAGTTGGGAGATCAGCGGGGTGGATATGCTGGTTGCTGCAAGACTACTGGTGACTGTTCTTGATTCTCTTGGCCATATTGAAACCAAGAAAAATATATTCTACATAACAAGTTGATGCCTATTTTGCTAAGCTTATGTGGGTATGTGCCGTCCAGGCCAGCAGCAGTGTTCTTCTAAAACAGTCGATAGGATTTAAAATCAGTAAAATATTTTCAAAGAATATAGAGATAGAGCAGGGATAAATTAGTTAATAATCAGCTTTTTATTAAGAATGGCAAAAACGAGATTTAAATGCTCCTTCAGCCTATCTATTCCTATGGGATATGTAGAAAGGAATGGCAGATGCTGGTTTAAACTCAAGATAGACGCAAAAAGAGATGCTGCCTGTCCCGCTGAGTTACTCCAGCTTTTTGTGTCTATATTCCTATGGGATAACCTGCCTCTGCAGACATCTTGTGCAGTGTGGGAACTCGGGTTGCAGATGCATTTCTGATTTGCTAATTGTTCGGGTTATGGACGGGCTTCATGAACGGCACACTGCAGTAACCTGGGGAGGAGCTGAATTTGAAAGATAGGGTGGTCATCGAGAATAATAGTAAAAGTGAATAAATAAATCAAATGTGCATATGCGTGCGTGCGGCAATACATATGTAAGCTTGAAAGATTGAAAGACAGATAGATACATAATAAAATAATTATAAGAGATGAATTAAAATCAGAGCATGCTGTAAATAGTCGGCAGATCAAGCATCATCAGCAGTTCAGATGAAAGATGAAGGATGAAATAATTCTGTTTCTCTCTCCACAGATGCTGTCCGAACTAAATATTTCCGCATTCTATCATCTTTTCTGACCAGTCACATGTATTTTCAAAGATTATACATTTTGTTTAAGGATAAAAATGCAGAGAAGGAGTGTACCTCAGATCACCCATGACTTGTACACTAAGTGGTGTACATAAGTGTAAAATTACATTTACAAGAGAGGTAAAAATGCAGCAAACACAAAAAGAGTTTAGGAAAGAGAGATAGACTTGATTATTTACATGAATGGATTTCAATGGGCATCTGACGCTTGGAATCACCTTTTTATTACAGTTCCTGCCGGCAGTCTGTTAGTTTTTTTCATCTTTTTGTTATTTTTAGTGTTTGTTAAAAGTTTGATTGAATGTACTTCGGTTTTGTTTTATGTGGGGGTGGGGGGGGGGGAGCGGGGGAAACTTTTTTTCAGTTTCTTACCTTCCCGGAGATGTGATCATTTTTCGGATCACATTCTCCGGGCTCTGCAGCCTACCATCGATGGAGCTGGAAGCCACCTTGGACTGTTATGAGCCCCACCGCGGGGCGCAGACTTAACATCGGAGTGGATCCCTTGCCTGGGATCACTCCCACTGCGGATTGCGGACTTACCATCAAGGGCTCGCAGTCTCGGGAGAGGCAAGTCGGGAGCTCCAATGCCGCAGAAGGTTCGACCAGCCCCGACGCGAGGTTCGATCGCCTGACGCGGGGGAGCTGACAACTCCCCGAAGCGGGAGCTGAACGCCTCGAAGCAGAGGGACCGAACGCCACCGGCTACGGGAGTCAAGATCATCCCGTTAACGGGGGCTCGAGGCCCACGACCAAGGAAGAACATAATGGAAGGACTTGAACTTTATTTTGCCTTCCATCACAGTGAGGAATGTGTAGGAGTCACTGTGGTGGATGTTCATGTTAAAATGTGTTTTTGAGTCTGTTGCTTTTAATTGAATCACTGACCTGGCCAGTGAAATTCCTCATATGTTGCAAAACATACCTGGCGAATAAAATCTGATTCTGATTCTGATTCTGATTCTGATTCTGATATAATGCTCAGTCTTGTCTTGAAAATATATTGTGGTTTCTTCATTGCAGCCAGGTCAAAATCCACAATTTTCCTACTTCTGCGGGATTACCTGCTTCACTGTAAAGGCTCCAGCATTCCAAGAGCTGGCACACCACCATCTTTGAACATAGAACATAGGACATAGGATGGTACAGCACAAGAAGTGGCCCTTCAGCCCACAATGTCTGTGCCCAACATGATGCCAATACAATCTCTTATCTACATGTGCATCCTTCATTCCCTTCACATCCATATGCCTATCTTAAATTATTTTAATTAAGTCATCAGTCCTGGTCTAGCTAGAGATGTGCAACTAAAAGGGAATACTTTGGCAACAATTATGTTCTCCACAATTGCAACTTCTATTTTACATCTGTCATCAGACACCAAATTAAGGAACTCATATGCCCCTACTCCTGCACCTATTGTCTATTGTCTATAATTTGACCATAATATGATTATCCAATAATCCAATTATCATATTGATAATATGGGCAGAAAGAACAGCAAAACCTCCAATTCCACAGAAGACTAAGAAAGTACATTTCAAATGTGTCTTATCAAAATAGAAATGCACCATACAAAGCACCCCATCTGGCCTGAAGAACGTTTCTGACCCGAAACGTCACCAATCCATTTTCTCCAGAGACGCTGCCTGGCCCGCTGAGTATTTTGTATTTTGTATCTATCTTTGGATGCTTTAAGGCTCGCTTTGCCAACTGCTCTGCCAAAAATCACAATAACTCGCAGGGAGTTGCAGACACAGCCCCCCTACCATCAACTCTACACTTAACCCTGCCTCGGGAAAACAACCAACATAATCAAAGACCACTCACATCCTGGTCATTCCCTCTTCTCCCTTCTTCCATCAGGCAGAAGATACAGTACAAAAGCTTGAATGCAGGTGCTACTAGATTCAGGAACATCATCTTCCCTGCTGTTCTCAGACCATGAATGGTCCGCTCATATACTATGGAGTGTATTTCCATTCTCCCCATCTACCTTTCTGTGGCCTTTGCATTAAAAAAAAATTCTACATTTTCTCCAGTACAATATTCTGCAATCTGGTTCTTTTCCCTTTTTGCACTGCCTGTTTCTGAACTTATGTGGGGTTTGATAGTAATCAGGTATGGATGATTTTCCTGAATAGCATGCAAAACAATTGTTTTTACTGTAGATCAGTACATGTGATAACAATAATACCTGCTGAAACAAAGAACTGCAGATGCTGGTTTATACCATAGATAGACGCAAAGTGCTGGAGTAACTCAGCGGGTCAGGCAACATCTCTGGAGAAAAAGATGGGTGATGCTTCGGGACAGTCTGAAGAAGAGTCTTGACCCGAAACTTCACCCATAACACCTGTTAATCTCCATGCATGATTATAAATGTGATCTTCACTCCCCGTATCATATTTACTTCCCTTCATGAAACCTACACTATTTCCATCAATTTCTGATTGGCTTTTTACTCACGCAGGTAGCCAGTTCACTTTCTTCAATTACCAGTCATTAAATGCAAACATCTTTCCGTTTATTGAGACAGTTCATTAAGTTAGATGCAACTAAAGTTTATTTCAGGACAACATTAACCTAAAGTGAAGGTATATTTTTCAGCCTGCACATGTCAACGACAAACCTCTCATTGCGATTATAAAAAAAATGTCCTGCCTCTTTACTCAAAAGATTCCACGATAGATTCTGGGAACATTTGGTGCCCATGTGAACCTGAGACCCCTGGAGAAGCTCCAGCTGAAAGCTCATCAAATCTGGAGGAGGAGTGGGGTAGGGGTGGGAGAGGAGGATTTTTGGGGGAAGTTTATGATATTTTAAGTTCTTCTGAAACTGCTGCTCTGAATTTCCAGAAAAGCTGGTAATATTTATAAATCTGGAATGTTCCCAGCTACAGCATCATGACATAACCACACACCAGACAGAACCAAGTTGCCTGCAATCTTGTTATTTTTATCTGCCAATTCAACTCTTCAACCTTCAAAAAACCATTGCCTCCACTGCAGTGTCTCTCGATCAACTACTAAAATCGAAATTCATGCAATCATCAACCCCAAATTAACTTTCCCAAATTCTGTCCAGACTAATCGCATTTGCGGCAAAAACTCAACGCTCAAGTGCATCACATGAATTTCAGTACTACGGTTTTGTTTGGACTCTCTGAGCACCGTTAATTCCGTACTTCAATCAACACCCAATTTCAAAGCCATCAGTTTTATTTCATTCCACTTCATCTTCCATCTCCAAACTACTTTTGTACCTGTGTACTGCCTAGGTGAGGTTTGCTATATGATTTTACTGGGTTATCTGCAAAACAAAGCATTTCACTGTGTCTAGGTACAGTGCATGTGACAATAAAGTATCTTTGAATTGAATCATTGACCATCAAATTATTGTATTGCTACTTTCTACTTCCTCTGCTCAACCATCAATGCTTTTACTTGATAGTTTAAAACTGTCTTCTCTGATACACTTGCACGCTTTCGCCCTTGGCTTTTACAACAAGGTAATAAAAACGGATCCCTTGAAGTTTACATCTACTTTCTCTTTTATTTTTCTGTGTTAACCTTGGCTTCCTCTCATTGTGGTTATAACAAATGTCATGCCTCATTTACCCAAAAGATTCCACAATGGATAACAGCTCATTTGATGGAAAAGGAAAAATTACCAAGTGCGCAGAAGATTCTTATATCTCTATAATCAATTTCATGCTGATAATACGTTTAAATGAAAAACTTGAAGTGGCATAACAAACAAAATATGATATTATAAACTGTTTATGATCTCTTACATTGTCAGTGCTTTAAAGTTTAACCAAACTGACATAATTGGAAATTATGTCCATTATATAGTTAATTTAAAACATTAGTTATCATAGTACTTTTACCGATAGATTCCTGTTTTATAGCAGTTGACTGTAAAACTGGAATCTAATAGTAAAAATTACATATGTAACTCATGTATCACAATCGGCATGTCTAACATTGGAACTCCAGTGCTGCAACGTAATCACTTGAAAAATAAGCATTGGAATCTCAAAACTACTACTTAAGTTTACTTTTAAAAACAAGCTGGTTGCATTTCATTACGGAACAATGATCCTGCCTATTGAGAAAAAAAATCACTTTTGAATTTTACATTAGGTTGAAATAAAAGTTGCATTTCATAAACTCTCTTTTAAAAACTTTTCTTGCAAAGTGCACATTAGGAGAACTTACTTGTAGTCGACTGTAGTGAGAGCAGCTGGTTCCCGATGTAATTCAGATGTTTTAGAGATGTGACACACAGTGCATCGTTTTGGATTTGCCTTTGGCCAGCTTAGAGGAACTCAGGGATGATTTAGAGGCAGTTGACGTCAGAGATTTCTTTCACTTAAAGTCTGTACTGCTTTGGTAAAAGGCTTACAACTCATCGGCTGCAGGATTATTGTAAATAAATTTAAACTACAAGAAAACTAAGTTAATTAAATGTGTAAACAAGGATAAACTGACTTGAATGACTGTGGACACAAATTATAAAAAGTCTTGGAATTTTAGATTTTGAACATTTGCAGATTTATGTTCTTGTACCTGTATTAGTAAACTGGTCTGCAAAAGATTTTGTTCATGTATGTTACAGAAATAAACAACAAATGAACTGAGGATATATCCATAACAGTAAATATCCACCATTAAAAATGGTTGAGGGTGATGAAAATTTAAAATTTGTATTGATATAGATTCATGCCTGTATCAGTGTTGTACTTCCGGTGGCGCTGGCGTCAGCTGCCTCCACCTACAGCCCGGTATCTTTTTGTTTTTTTGTTTATTTAGTTATGTAAAAGTGTGTTTTTTTGTGTGTTTTGATGTGGGGGAAGAGGGCACGGTGCGGGGGATACCGTTCTTCAGCCGCTTCCTGGTGAAGACGCGACTTTTATTCGAGTCGCGTCCTCGCCCCCCCCCCCCCCCACCACCAGCGGCCTACCTACTGGATTGGCGTGGACTTTCCTGCGACCAGAGCTCCAGCAGCGGCGGGACAGCGCTGATACATCGCGAGGCTGGCGATGCCTTACCGGGGGTCGCCGTCTGGAGCCCGGAGTGCTGGACCTGCTGCACCGACATCCTGGAGCTGAGGTTTGCGGAGCTCCCAACGCGGGCAGCGCTGATGGACAGCGCGGGGTCCTGTGACTCTGCCCAGCTCGGCCTGCGGACACGGGAGCTGCGGACTACGGCTGCGGGAGGCGGCTGATCGGGAGGTCCGGGCCGCTGAGGAGGAGGATGTTCACCGTCGGGGTTCGGCGTCGGCGTTCCACCAGCCCGGCGTGAGGGCCTGAACATCGGGCCACCCAGGGCGGCGACTGCGGGTGCTAGGAAGGCCTCGACCACGAGTGAACATCTGGGAAGAACGGAGGGGAGGCTGGCTGGACTATGGTGCCTTCCTCACCTTGGTGCCACTGTGTTATGTTGTGTCGTGGACTTTCAGTGTTTGTGCTTTTTTTTTTGCTTTTTTTTAAATTCTATTTTATTTTTAATATGTTTTATTATTTATTATTATTTATTTATTTTTATTTTTATGATACTGCCTGTAAGGGAAATTCATTTCGTTGTCTCTAACTGAGACAATGACAATAAATTTGAATACAATACAATACAATACAATCACCATGTCAGTTTTCAAAATAATCACTTTCAGTGACCCAGTGAACTATTGTTCTCCAAGTTTGTTTTTCTAATTTCAAATCTTCGAAATCTTTATTTTTTTCTGTGATCTTTGAAAACGTGATATTAAGGGGATAATTTTAGTTGTTAAAGTAGATTGAAATATATGGGGGGGGGGGGGGGGACATGGGTGGTGTGAGATTGATATTCACCCAGATACTGTCAATTTTTAGGCAGGTATATTAAATCATAATTACTTCTACAACACGTGCTTTGTTCTCTCTCCTTTTTTTCATCTTTGATGACCATTGAACCATATAATCATTGACATTCATACAAGGAGGCCATTTGACTCATTGATTCCATACTAGCTGAAAAAGAGCCCTCAGACCCATCCCATTCCCCAGTTGTCAGGGCAAAGCATTGCTGAGCTCTGGTGCATCACAGGCTCATCCAAGTACCTTGTGAATGTCAATAGGTTGCTGCTTCCACCAACCTTTGGGACAGTGAGTTGTATTTTCCATTCACTCTGTTCTTCATGTAGGTTCCGTTAACAAATGAGTAATTTGCTTAAATAATATCACGTAAAAGTAATATTTTATTCTTTTGGGCAGCATGTTCTTTCTGTTTCTCAAGTGAAATTGAATATTGTGTGATCAGCGAACGTCCTTTTTTAAAAATCAATTTGTGTCCTTTTTGTGTCAATCTTCGGTTTAAACCAGCATTTGCAGTTCCTTCTCACTTATTTTTGATCATATGGTCTAGATACGTTTGGGTTTACTATCATCACATGTACCAAGGTAGAGGGTAAAGCTTAGTTTTGCATGCTATCCAATAAATCAGAAAATACGTGTAGGAAAGAACTGCAGATGCTGGGAGGTAGAAACAAAATGCTGGAGTAACTCAGCGGGACAGGCAGCATCTCTGTAGAGAAGGAATGGGTGATGTTTCGGGTCGAGATCCTTCTTCAGACTGATTATATAATCAGATAATACACTACATAAATACAATCAAGCCAAATTCAAGTTCAATAGGCAAAGCGAAGGAAAAGATACAGAGTGTAGAATATAGTTCTCAGCTTTATAGCCCAGAAGTCCCAGAGACAAAAATCCAAATGTCTGCAATGAGGCAGTGGGGAATTGGACTGCACTAAAGCTTATAGAAGGACTGCTCAGAAGCTGGATACCAGAGGGGAAGAAGCTGTTCCTGAGTCTGGTGATGCGCATTTTCAAGCATCTGTACCTTCCGCTGCATGGGAATGGAGGGAAGAAGGAACGACCAGGATGGAAAAGATCTTTGATAAGGTTGGCTGCTTTCCCGAGGCAACGTGAAGTGTAGATGTAGTCAACGGTTGGCTTCTGGTCCGTGTGATGGACTTGAGGGTCATACCATGGGAGCAGTAAAGGGCTGTGCATATATCATGTTTTTTAATTACAGCAACAAAGAAGGCAACTGGTTCTGTCCACCTACCAGTTGCCTTGCTCAGTTAAGAACTAGTAATTTTCCAATATTTTGCTCATATGGAGGTTTTGCCAACTGAGGCAGTCCTGAGACGGTCTCTTCTGGGATTTTCTTGGAAGATGATGCGTAGCTCAAATTTCCAAATCATGTGCCCAACAGGAAATTAACTTAAATATGCCTGAAGATGCATCACTTCTCCTATTCATTTAAACATGGGCTGATAGAATTTGTCAGAGGGTGCATGTTCCCAAAGCACGGTGACCTCAGCTATCTGATGGAATTTGGGGAAGCCGTTAAAATTCTATCTCCTGGTAACTTTCCATTATAAAGTATCCAGAGACCAATTCACTTGAGTGCTACTGTGGCTTTGCAAAGAGAACAATTTTTGTAGATTTTGTTGGTGAGAAATAGTACGCAAGAAATGTCTGTATTTTGTTGGCATGCAAGGAAACTACAAGGAAATCGCACAGATATGCAGGGAATGGAGGGATATGGATCACGTACAGGCAGATCCATTAGCAAAAT